>NC_091741.1:40454376-40754376 GCF_043380555.1 Nothobranchius furzeri | reverse complement strand
TTTAGATGAGCACGCTAGTGGGAGCTTGCGCCATGGGGAAGTGCAACATTAATGGTAACTGGATGGCTAATCCCACGTTCAAGACGTGGTTTAGCACCAGTTCCAGGCAATAGCTGGAAATTATAGCTTAAATTTAATTTAAAAAAATAGCTTAAATTTTGTCAAAGTGGCCTTAAAAAAGGTCTTGAAAAGTCTTAAATTTGGCTCCCTTAAACCTGCAGATACCCTGTTCTAGTTGGTGTTCAGCATTTTTTGTGTATGATGTTGGCGTAAGCAGAACCGTACACATTCAGTTGGTTGTGAAAGGGGGCTATTTTTAGATGAGCACATTAGCTGGTTAAGCTAGTGGGAGCTTGCGCCATGGGGAAGTGCAAGTTAATGGTAACTGGATGGCTAATCCCACAATGGTGGTTTAGCACCGGTTCCAGGCAATAGCTGGAAATTATAGCTTAAATGTAATTTTAAAAATTGCTTAAATTTGGTCAAAGTGGCCTCACAAAAGGTCTTAAAAGTCTTAAATTTGGCTCCCTTAAACCTGCAGATACCCTGCTTTAGGATCTTGAAGCGTTCGCACTGGAGAGACTTTGATGTCTCATTTCAGTCGTGGTACAACCACACAAAAAAATCTGATTTACTCAAAAAATTGGAATTGAGCATCAAGGCGTGCGGTGTGAACGTAGCCTTATGGGCTCGACACACGGGAGGCGACATCGCCTCTCCTCCATTCATTTTCAAGGAGACATGTGCGACAAAGCGATAATCGCGGGTCTCCCTCCTACTAAGCGAAACGCGAAAAATGTGCGTGTGAAATTTTGCGCTCGTGCACGTGTCGTGCACAGGCGACCCAGCGACGCAATCCCAGAAAGTTGAAATATTTTCAACTTTTCATCGCTGTCGCTCGGACGAGGACCAATCAACGGAGGTTTCATTCACTGACCAATGAGCGGACAGGATGCTCCGTACACCTCCGAGCAAACATGGAGAAGTTGATTATTATTATGTTTTATAGTAAAATCACAAGTAAGATTTCACATAACTCTAGCAGCACCTTGTGAAACATCATATCTACCACTTTATTAACTCTGAACCGCTTAAATAACCTTAATTCCCTCCAACCTGACACAGCCAAACAAAACAACGGAAGTTTCGATTTCGCCACGGAACAGAACGCGTCGACGGCTTTGCCGCTGCCGCGGGTCGCCTCCCGTGTGTCGGGTAATAAAAGCAACAGCGACGAATTTCGCTGATCGCGGTCGTTTGTCGCCTCTCGTGTGTCGAGCCCCTAAGTGACATGTCGCGTCAAACCTCACAATGACTATAAACTACATTTCCCACAAGGCATGTCAATCGTGCTACCAGTGCAGCGACAGTATTCCGCCACCAGGTTGCAGTGTATCCTCATCTGTGTCTAATTAATACAACAAGTGTAAATAACTCCACAAATTATCCCAAAATGTCCAGGAAGACAAAGATTGGTGAAGAAGGAACGATGTTGCAAGAAAGATGGGAAGGTGAAAACGTGGCATACGTTTCCAGTCATTAGCGTCCATGCTACTGGTATCTGTGGCGTTCCCCTCCTCATCCTGGGACAAACTGAAAACACTCCTGTGACTCGGCGCAGTTAGGTCAGCGGTTTGCCGACTTTGAAGCCCAGAAATGGAGATTAGAACCGCTCAGTAGTATGTTCACCGCTGACATGAAAAGATCCAACCAACCCTCAGAGCTGATTTAACTCCAGTGTAGCTCAAGTCAGTCTGACTCTGCAGCTGCTTCAGTTTTTATCGGTTCTCCTGGACACAACCGTGTGGTCCAGCTGCTCAGATGCTCTCCGTGTTTAGCAGCACAAACCTATGTGAGCAGCTGTTTATGAAGAAGATGAACAGAACAACACAGGAGGAGGGGAAAAGTAGAGTGAAGCTTGGTTTATGCTTGACGCATTTACTTTCCGCTTGGTGATGCGGCTCGTGGATGGAACGCGCTTCACAACTTGCAGCGTTTATGGTTCATGCGGCTTGTCTCTGCGGTGAGCCAATATTCTCCCAAACTGTAGGGGGCAGCATGGAGCTTTACGGCATGCATCCAACACTACACCATAGTAGAAGTACAAATTACTGTTTACAACATGGCATTCCAGCATTTTTTAACAGCGTCCTCATCTTTTCCAACAGTGCGAGCTATTTCTCTCTAGGGATGGGTACCCTTGACATTTGATACGATCCGGTACTAATTCCCGGTACCTACGAATCGATACCGGTACTTAATGGTACCAGTTTTAGATAATTTTGAGTGTTTAATATTTTAATTCTCTTTTATAATTGGATATATATTTTTCTCAATATATAACCATATTTGATAAATATCACAATAAATAACATACAACTGTTTGTATTTTAACATCGTCCTTGTAGTTTTATGAGCTGATAATTAAACTGAAGCAAACATCTTTACTGTGAACTAAATTTACTGTGTATCTTCATTCCTTTTGCCATCCTTTTTCATTTGATTTTTCCTACTGGGAAGTTAGAATTTCCGAGGAGAAAGCGAACGCACCGTTAGCTGATAACGGTGGTGGCAATGGAAGCTAACATATCAAGCTAACTTTATCTTAAACAGTTTATTTAGCTGCTGGAGCAGATTAAAACGATGATGCCTCACACTTAGATCGTTGTCGCTGGTTTCATCTTCACCCAATCACCCGTCGCATTTAGTAAAGTGAAGCCAAACTTTAGTGCATGTTCATGTTCTTCTAGTCGGGAATTCGGAGTTCCGAGGAGAAAGCGAACGCACCATTGGTGAAACAGAAGCTAACGAATCAAGCTAACGTTATCTTACATTTTATTTACCTACCGGAGCAAATTAAGATGAGGATGTCTCACTTAGATCGTTGTCGCTGGTTTCATCATCACCCAGTCACCCATCACATTTAGTGAAGTGGAGCCAAGCGTTAGCGTGCGTTCTTTCTACCATGCTGCTCTGTTTACAACTGGCTCGCAGCGACCGACGACATAACGCTCTTGCGCATGCGCAGCTGTCTAGTCAAGTTCTCGTTGTGAAGGACGGGTACTGAAATGAGGCACCGTTTGAAATGACGTGAATCGGTGCTCGGTCGGTACTGTGAAATTCGGTCGGTACCTTAAAAAGGACCGAATTCGGTACCCATCCCTATTCCTCTCCAAGAATTATTTACAACATGTTGATCACGGTGATCTCTGAGAGCTGAATCATACAAATGTCTGTGTTTACGAACCTCTGCCATACTAGTTCTTGCCAGTCCGCCATGTTTTTCCACGTCCGACCGTCCGTGTGGTTAGAAAAGTTCCTAGGTGCGTGGTGCGGAAAGTTTGGGCCGTGCGGAGGCGCGGTGGAGGGGCGTGGTTGTTAAAATTACGCAATTTTGCCGCGCGGAGCCGTGCGAACCTCGCGGACGCGTCAAGCATAAACCAAGCTTTACTCCTTCCTCAGCTCACAGCGCAACCCCACAGACGTCTGCAACAGGTGAGCATAGAGTGGAGCAAATGGAGCGTGAATCATTTTAGTTTTATGCAATTTTTCTGCTCCAAAGCATGAAAGTTAATCGGTGAGATATTGCATTTTCATTTACGACAACGACTTAATTATTTTTGTTGTTGGACTGTGATGAAAGATTTGACCAACTTTAAAACAGGAACTGGAAAGACTACAGATAGATGAGTAGAATAGAAAAATCCCTTTAGTGTCTCTTGTCGGGGAATTTAGTGTCACACAGCAACAGAAAAAGAGTAAAAAATATAGAAAAATAAACAACAAGAAAACACAAAAAGATAAAATGTTTAAAAAAATGCTGAATAAATACCGTATTTTCCGGTCTATAAGTCACATTTTGGGGGGAAATTTTATTATTTTTCTTACAAAATCTGGGACCAAGCGTTTCACATTGCAAGACAAGTACCGGTAACAATAACAGAATAAACAACCAGGGCGCAGCAGCGCGCCACGGTCTCCAGCAGAGGATGGCGGTGTTTCAAACCCTCCCAGCGGGGAGTGCGAGAGTGTCGTTGCAAAGAAATATTGAGATTGGCCCGCGACTCGGTCCCAGGTGTGAGTTCGACACCCCCGGTCAAGATTCTAGGCTGTTATTTATTTATTTTTTTTATTTTTTTTTTTTACCCGCTTCCTTTCCAGAACGCGTCGAGCTCGGATCGGGCCGGGCAGGAAGTCAAACAAAAGAAAAGTGTTTAACATCTAGCAAATTTCAAAATAAAAGTCACGTGTAGATTTCCTATAAACTGAAACCTCATTACCTCTGTAGCCGAGGTAAAGAATACAGAAAATAGACCACGCCTCTTTTTGTGCCTGTTTTGTGAAATGGTGACATCACAAGGGATCTTGCAAATTCACCCGTGATGTCATGATCTCGTGGAACACATTCGCAGCCGCTGCGTATCTGAAATGCTTCCGGTGGGAAGGGGTGCGCCGCGCCGCTGAGCTTGAGGTGAAAAGGCGTCTGGTGGAAAACCGAGGGGAATTATAGGGGTGCGTGCGTGTGTGCGTGTGTGTGCGTGTGTGTGCGTGTGTGTGTGTGTGTGTGTGTGTGTGTGTGTGTGTGTTTTGCTGGCTGCTGATGAGCAGCAGCTCAGATTCTGCATGGCTTCGTAAGGATCTCTGCCCTGCAGTGTTGCCACTTTTTTCTTTTCCTCTCGTTTGACTTGAATTAAAAACATAATTTTCTTTTTTTATTATAAAAAAAGAAGAAAACAAATCAGAACTGATGCTGTGTGACCCCCGAGCTTCGTTCAGGCTGCAATTAACAGCTTGAAGAATCTGCTCGACTGGTTTGACGACCAGCGCTTCTGTCCAGACTCGTCTAATCTCTCTCTCTCTCTCTCTCTCTGTCTGTCTCTCTCTCTCTCTCGCTCTCTCGCTCTCTCTCTCTGTCTCTCTGTCTCTCTCTCGCTCTCTCTCTCTCGCTCTCTCTCTCTGTCTCTCTCTCTCTCTCTCTCTCTGTCTCTCTCTCTCTCTCTCTCTCTGTCTCCCTGTCTCTCTCTTGCTCTCTCTCTCTGTCTCCCTCTCTCTCTCTCTGTCTCTCTCTGTCTCTCTCTCTCTCTCTCTCTCTCTCTCTCTCTCTCTCTCTCTCTCTCGCTCTCTCTCTCTGTCTGTCTCTCTCTCTCTCTCTCTCTCTCTCTCTCTCTCTCTCTCTCTCACTCTCTCTCTCCTGTCTTCCTTTTTGTTCCCTTTCAGATGCTCCCAGACTTGAAAGCAGACAACCAGAGACTAAAGGACGAGAACGGAGCACTCATTCGAGTCATTAGCAAGCTTTCCAAGTAGAAACAACACCCCTAGTCCCCCGTGGCAGAGACTAATGGAATTGCACATTTAGATATTAATTGCAACAGACATCAGAGACAAGACTCCTTGGTTTTTCTTCCTATAGCTCCCTTTCTGCTCCTCCTCCTCCTCCTCCATCGCTGCGGCAGCATCCATCCATCCATCTAGTCCACCTCTTCGGCTGTAACCTCCCCGGTCGCGCGGCTGCTGTCCTGGTAGAGCCACCGAGTTTACAGAGCGGGATTTTTGATCAGCATGTGAGCATCATGGGCGGGAAGCCTGGAAACTATTGAACCAATAAGCCTTAGTTGTACATAAAGAGGGGAAAAAACACTCGCATTGATCTTCTCTCTCTCTCCTCCATCGGCTTTCTCTGAAGACCGGATATTATCCTGCACCTGATTTTATTTGTGCCACATTTTCTCTAATTTGATGTCCCTCCCTGTGTTGTGTGCAGTTGTCTCTTTTTAAAGTGCCACTTCTGCCTGATAGCAGCTTCTGGTGGCTCGTTTATCCTGTCTGTTCTTTTTTGTTGTTGTTGTTTTGTCCCCCCCCCCCCATTAGCAGATCACTCGTGCACACACCCTTTTTATCTCCGCGTCTTCCTCCTAGAGGGGATAAACTAGACTTCCCGCCTTCGTGGGTGAGGCGACCCTGCTGGACTTTAAGCTTTCACTCTATGTGCAATATGCATCACTTTCTTTTTTAAAACATGCTTTAACGAGTCCCACCACCAGCAGGGCTTTCACTCCCGTCGCCCACACTCTCGCCCTCCTGTTGATTTTTTTAAAGTTTAGCCAGTGTTTACTCTGTATTTCTCACTTTGTTTTAGCAGGTACTGAGTGACTCTGTATATACCTGTATGTATTTTGTTTGAGACCAGCACATGGCATGCGTTTATGGATCCCGTCTGTTACTATTAAAAATTCCACAGGACAAAAAGACGTGTTTTAATTCTTCTCCTCTAGTGGAAGGAGCCTCTCTCCCACACTGGTGTTTTTTTTTCTTCTTCATTGTGAAGTTTAGACGAACGCCGACGATCGCTTCACTACCTTTCACCTTTCTCGTGTTCAGCGTCTTGGACGAGCGCTGTTCGTTTGGTTTCCACTGCCTTTTAAAGCCGTAGTATTCTAGCCGAGGTGTTGTCACTTAAAAATAAAGTAAAATAAAGATCGTTGGGTATCGCTAACCCGATGCTTTCTACGTCCACGTGCGCTGTCGATGCCGTGTGAGGAGTCTTGTCAGGTTGAAGCTAAACCCACCGGTAAATATATCCCAGTTTTATGCATTTCCGTGGCCTTTTAAGGATGTTTTAGTAGAAAAAGAATCACTACAGGTGGATCCACGTCCGTCTACTCCGCTTTAGACTTTTCTTTTCCTCTCATCTTGTAAAATAGGTGTGTGGCTTAATACATGCAAGCTGTGCTGTGACTACCAACCACTGAAGAGTTCATTTAAAATAAACTTGTACATTGTAAAGGTGCTGTGTCTCTTTATTCTCTTATGTGGTTTAAGGGATTTCACAGTAGTGGGTTTTACTGACTGTCCAAAAAAAAAGTCGTCACCTGGATTGATCTAAGCCAGGGCTATTCAAGTTCAGGCCTCGAAGGCCGGTATCCAGCACGTTTTAGAGGTTTCTCTGGTCCAACACACTAGATTCAGTGGTTGAGTCACCTGCAGCAGCTCATCAGGCTCTGCAGAAGCCTGTTAATCACCTGCTGATTGAAATCAGGTGTGTTGAAGCAGGGTTAAAACTAAAACGTGCTGGATGCCGGCCCTCCAGGACTGGAATTGAAAAGCCCTGATCTAAGCAAACCGGTACGAGGCTGCTATTGGATAATTACTGCTGGGATTTACCCGACTGGTGCAACGAGCTGCTTCTCATTTATTAAACAACCATGTGGGAAGACGCATCTGGTGGTCGTGGAATAGATGCTAGTCTGTTAGAGAAGGGTCAGATCACTGGCATCAAGCAGAGAAAACTAAGGAGATTGTAGAAACTAAACTGGGTTAAGAACTGTCCAACTCATTATTAAAACCTGGTCTGAGTCCAGATGGACCCTGTTCCAGAGTGATGGCTCATCAGGGTAAGAAGAGAGGCAGATAAAGTGATGCACCCATCATGCCTAGTGCCTGCTGTACAAGCCTGTGGGGGCAGTGCTATGATCTGGGCTTGCTGCTGTTGGTCAGGTCTAGGTTCAGCAACAGGATGTGCTCCGCGAATGAGGTCAGCCTACCTGAATATCCTGAATGACCAGGTTATTCCATCTTCCCTGACGGCACGGACATATTCCAAGACGACAACGCCAGGATTCATCGGGCTCAAATAGTGAAAGAGTGGTTTAGAGTGCAGACCTTAACACCAGTGAGGATCTCTGGGATGTGCTGGAGAAGGCGTCGTGCAGCGGTCAGACTATCATCATCAGTGCAAGATCTTGGTGAAAGATTAATGCAACACTGGGAATAAATCTGGTGACCTTGCAGAAGCTGCAGGGGGTCCATCTAATATTATTGGGGGGGGGGGGGGGGGGGGGGAGCAAAAGCACCCTGCTGAGGTTTCTGCAGCTGAACACAGCATTTTTTGTTTTTTCAATAAATCTTGTTAGAGTAACAACAAATGATCTTGAAAATAGCTTTTAACCGTTTTTCTGTTGGAATTTGACCGTTTTTGATTAGAAATGTTTGGAGGTTTTTATTCTTAATCTTATTCTTAAAAACAGACATATTTGACTTATGAATCCAATAATTTTGTATAAAAATCAAACTTTGTGTAAAAATAACCACCTTCTCACAGCCTGCCTAAATGCGTGTTAATGTGGTTTTTTCCACAAGAAGTGCATTACATTCATTACATTTTTGAGGCGTGATTTACAATCTCAAAATAAAAATGTTGTAAAAAGTTTTCTTCTAAAATGAAAATAAATGTGAATCTTTAGAGACCTTTAAAACACATTTTAGTAATGTTTTAGTGCCGACAAGTTCAATTTCTTTGGTTTTATGTTCATTAAATTATTAATTCTCTGTTCTGTAGCCTAAAAATAGTAACTCCTCCCATAAAATACAAAAAAAAAAAAGGTAATCTGAGTATGGAGGAGAAACAAGGGAATTAAGTTTGGCCTTTATACTTCCTATCAGGTTTATTTTTGCTATACCTCACCACACCACTAGATGGTGCACTTGCATATGTATTCTGGTGTTTTAGCAGCTAAAGCCATTCCTTTTGTGTCACTCATTCTATTTCACTCTTTGGACATGTAAGCATGTGGATGCTGAATCGCAGCTGACTTCCTGCTTCAAATAAGATCTAAAATCTGTTTTTTATTTTTTTCCTGTCGTTCCTTGCTGCTCCTTATTCTAACCATGCATGGCAGCGTGTCTGGGGTAAATCCAGAGTAGCCTAGGATTAGACATGTGCACTAACATGAAGCTGCTGCCACTTTCCATCACTGAGTCAGGCTGTGATTTAGTGGAACCACCCTAGCCGTGAGTCCTTGCTGCTGCGTGGTGTCCCTGACCGAAACTTCGAGGAGAAGCTGTGCTCGCTGCTGTAATTAGTCAAGAGTCTTGCTAAAGTGTCAAGTCTATGCATTTCCCACTGCCCTGCCTCGAGCTGCAAAAGCCTGCTTTATGTGATGTGGACGCGTTTCCAAAACATCTTAATATAGAGGATGAGATCAAATAATCTAGGAAAATGGGATTACAGCAACGATTAAGCCGCATTAATGCTGCATTTTTATAATATCTGTGCAAATAAATCAAGATTGCATAAACAGAAATCTATGTTTTGATTTTTGAGCTTGTTTGGCTGACTTCATCTTAGACAGGTTCCACTGAAATGATGTTGATATTCCACAGGTCTAGCTATAGAGCCACTTTTCACTCTGTCTGCTCTAAACCGCTAGCCTAGTGAACTAGACCAAATTCTTGCTTTGCAAAGTTTGTAAATAATACATTTATTTAGTCTGGCTTGCCAGGCTACTAAACTGCAGCGGTTACAGGACATCCGTGGAAGAGGAATAGAGCCATCGGGAGAAAAATCACCCTTCTTTCAAGATATTGAAAAAAAAAAAGGAATTCTGAGAAAACACATGATTCAGACTTTATTCTGAGATTTAATTCTCTTTTTGGCCCTGATCTGTAACTTATCCACTATCAGGGATCATTTTTGAAAAACCACAATTTTGTTTCCATTAAGTTCTAAAACAAATGAAAATACATTTGCAAAACAAATATGGATTTATTTTCTATTGAATGTTGGTATTTGAGGAGAATGATGTGTACATAAGATGAAGTGTTACACTCTGTTGTGGAAATTCTGTTTTAATATTCCATAAAACACAAAAGCTCCTTATAAGCTTTTCAATATTCTATCTACTCAAAAGCCACCCGGATGTAGACCCCTAGGCTCCTGCAACTGAAATCAGCAGCTTATTCAGAAGAACCCAGAGAACCGAGCACATCACTCCTGTTCTTTATTCTCTACACTGGTTACCAGTAAACTACAGAATTGATTTAAAGTGCTAATACTGGTTTACAAATCACTCACTGGCATGGGGCCAAAATACACGCCAGATCTCATCCTGTATGTACGCCCAGCAGGGCTCTGAGATCCTTGGGAAACAGTCAGCTGGCAGAACCTCGGGTCAGAACCAAACAGGGTGAAGCTGCCTTTAGCTACTATCAATCAATCAAACCTTATTTATATAGCACTTTTCATGCAAAGCAACCAACACAAAGTGCTTAACAGATTAAAACGACCCATATAACTCACATTCCCTCCCTTTCCCACACTTAAAACAATTGTGACAGTTTCACCCCCCCCCCCCCCCAATCCACAAGCCATTCCCAGGCGCGCACACACATACACACACAATCGTACACATAACACATTAAAAGACCAAAGTAAACACTAGGCTGAGCTCAGATTGGACAGGTAATGAAAGACGAGCCATCTGCCTCTACAGCAGCAGATCCACGGCAGCATCCAAGACGGCAATCCAGGGCGCCCTGGGAGGGAGGGTGGCAACCCTCACCACTACCTGGGCACTACCCTAGGAGCGCCCCAGCCGCCGCCACCGACCACCGGTCCCGAGGCAGAGGGCTCCACAGAGGAAACACTGGAAGGAATAAAATACTTAACTTGTAAAATAACAAGAGCTAATACGGATAGTAAAATATCCAATAAGGTGTGTTTATAGAAATAAAACATAAATGTGTAACACAACAGTAATTAAAATAAATAAGTAAAACAAGCAATGCAATAAACGGTAATCAGTTAAACGCTAAACTAAAAAGGTGGGTCTTGAGCCTGTTCTTAAAAACATGAACGTTCTCTGCGGCCCTGAGAACCTCCGGCAGCCCGTTCCACAGGCGAGGGCCGTAATGACTAAAAGACGCCTCGCCGTGAGTGTGAATCCTGACTTTAGGAATGACAAGAAGACGGCTGCCAGAGGAGTGCAGGGACCGCGAGGGTTCATATGGTAAAAGAAGTTGTGAGAGATAAGACAGGCCAATACCATTAAAACACTTAAAAACCATTAAAGTCAATCCTGAAACATACGGGGAGCCAATGTGGTGATTCCAAAACCGGAGTAATGTGCTCCCACTTCCTGGTCTTCGTCAGGACGCGAACTGCTGAGTTTTGTAAAAGTTGTAGACCTGAAGTGGGAAGACCAGAAAGCAGGGCATTACAGTAGTCAATCCTACTGGTGATAAAAGCATGCATCAGCGTCTCTGTGTTGGCGCGTGCTGCACACAGATGGAATCAGCTTCCTCATGACCTCAAATGTGCCCCAACTCTAAAAACTTTTAAATGAAATTTGAAAACCTTCATGTATTCATCATTAGTGTATTTTAAATTTGATTTGAATCTGCTGTTTTGTGTTGATTTTAACGTTTCGTGTTCCTGCTCTGGGGAAGCTCATTGAATGGCTGCTGTGTATAACAATGAAGCTGCCTTGCCTTTCTGATCAATACGTTTCACATCGGGTCGCCTTGTTCCTTAATGAATACGAATGTTTTCTGGAAACTGTATTTGTGTTTACTTTTAGTTGTCTTTGTCTGGCAGTCTGTCTCATGTTTTTGTTTTATTTGGATGGATTTTAATGTTCTGATGATTTCCAGGGTTGAGTGGCCTTTTTCTTACACACAGGGTCCACTTTATCTACTTTTATTGTCACCTTTCTGTTACGTTTCACCTGTAGAGGCTTTAATGGCGCTAAGCACCTTGGGCTACCTTGGCTTGGTGGAGTTCCGTGTTTCCTGCTCTGACTCCGACGCAGTAAAATACTCCAGAATTAAACAAAGGTATGAATCTACCCAACCAGAATTAGCTAATTAATTTATAAACAAACAAAAGGGCGGCTTGCCAACTCCGGGTCGGGAGAGAGGTCCTACCTCAAGTGGAGGAGTTTAAGTATCTCAGGGTCTTGTTCACGAGTGAGGGTAGGAGGGATCGGGAGATCGACAGGCGGATTGGTTCGGCGTCTGCAGTGATGCCGGACGCTGAGCCGATCTGTCGTGGTGAAGAGGGAGCTGAGCCAGAAAGCCAGGCTCTCGATTTACCGGTCGATCTACGTCCCAATCCTCACCTATGGTCATGAGCTTTGGGTAATGACCGAAAGAACGAGATCGCGGATACAAGCGGCCGAAATGAGTTTCCTCCGTAGGGTGGCCGGGCTCAGCCTCAGAGATAGGGTGAGGAGCACGGACATTCGGGAGGGACTCGGAGTAGAACCGCTGCTCCTCCGGATCGAAAGGAGTCAGTTGAGGTGGTTTGGGCATCTGGTCAGGATGCCTCCTGGACGTCTCACTGGGGAGGTGTTTCGGGCATGTCCTGCCGGCAGGAGGCCCCCGGGTCGACCCAGGACACGTTGGAGAGGTTACATCTCCAATCTGGTCCGGGAACGCCTTGGGGTCCTGCCGGAGGAGCTGGTGGAGGTGGCCGGGGAGAGGACGGTCTGGAGCTCCCTAGTTGGGATGCTGCCCCCGCGACCCGGACCCGGATAAGCGGAGGAAGACGACGACGATAATTTTATCTGAAATATCAGGGGGGAAAATCAGATAATCTAAGTGTTCAGATAAACAGCATGTGTTCTCCTGAGATGGGAGTGGATTAACGCTCCAAGAGAAGGTGTTCAAGTCTCTCCATGTCTCATGGATTTGAATAAATGGATTACAGTCGTTGCCAGAAGATTTATGTCCCAGATTTTCACAGCTGATATCCTCCGTAGGGCGAGTTTGGGGAGCTGCAGCTCCTCCCCATCGAAGGGAGTCAGTCAAGGTAGTTTTAGGATTAGATTGGGATGATCATCACCGGTTGGAGAGGAGACCTCAGCTAAGATCCAGAACCTTCCGTAGGGACTAGGTAAACGGTTTTTGGCCAGAGAACATCTCAGGGTTCACTGGGATGAGGCTGCCTCTGCTGATCTGAGCTTCAAGTCGGCCAGTGGAGATGGGAGGGCGGTTGGATGGTTTGTTGTCATAATTTAAAAATCTCGGTGGGAGATTTAGAGATCCTGCAGAATTTGAACTCTTGATTTGTGTTGTTTTTAAACACTTCAATGGCGTGATGTAACTCTCGCAGCTCCTAGCACCCAAACTCTCGTTCACCTTCCACTTGTTTCATCGGGCCTAAACTCCACCAGACTTCCACGTTCAGTGAGCAAAACCACTTTGTTCTCAGGACAAACAGCAGCAGGGTTTCTCTCCGGTGACAAACAATGACAAATCGAGGCATCCGCATGAAGTGACAGCTCAAGTCTGGTGGCGAAACAAAGATAAACACGCTCGATTAGAAGGACGTGATTCCAGGCGGCGGAGGATTATCGTGGATGCACGTTGAAAACAGGATATGGAGACGTCTTTCACACTCTGGCTCAGTTGTAACTGGATGCATCGGCAGGAAGCTAAACATCCTGCTCTGTCAAAGGAACGTCTGAGGTGTTGGAGGGAAAGCTGAATCGCAGATTAGCTGCATGGTTAGGATTAAAGTCTTTTATGTGACAAATTAACTTGTATTTGTGTTAACGAGGAGAGAAACACGCTCCTCGTTCTTTGCCCCGTGTGTTGGGGAGTCAGACAATGGCTGTTCACCGTTCACTCAAACGATAAATGTAAAACACAATAAAAAAGGATATAATTAATGAGTAAAGAAGTAATCAGAATAAAAAAATACATGTTTCTGCTTCTCAAAATTAAAAAAGTGTTTCTGTTGTTTTTTGTGAACAAAACAACAGGTAAATTAAACAAAAAGTGTATTTTAAATACATTTAGAATTTTTTTTTAAATAACTGAAATGTATTTTTCTGAAGTGTTTGTAAGATTTAAGTGTTCTGAATGCATACTGTTTATTTTATTTTATTTCATTTTATTTTTTATTTTATTTTTTTAATAAAAACGAATAAAGGAGCAATGCAGTGCATCGCCACAGGCTAAACTCTCCCAGAGTTACCACAAGGACCAATTTGGTTTACCACCCCAAAAATGTCTTTGGCCCCATCTGGCCACCCTTATCAAAATTTTCTGGGGGCGCCCCTGGAGTCAGACCAGTACTACTAACATCTAAATCATGAACAGATCCTGCATGTGGGACAGAAACCACGGCTAAATGGTAAATGGCCTGTATTTGATATAGCGTCTTCTAGAGTCCTGAAACCCCCCAAGGTGCTTTACAACACAATCAGTCATTCACCCATTCACACACACATTCACACACTGGTGGTGATGAGCTACGATGTAGCCACAGCTGCACTGGCATATAAGTCTTTATAGATTTTATCAAGTCAAGTCTGAAGTTACTTGAGTCTGACTCGAGTCCAAGTCATGTGACTCGAGTCCTCACCTCTGGCTTTAGAGACTCCAGATTAGTGCATTTGTAATCCGTGCTGATGCCAAATTACATTTTAACACATGTACAAATCAGAGACCTGTCATCTACAGAAGTACTCAGATGACTCTGCAGTCGTCGGGTGTATCAGAGATGGACAGGAAGCTGAGTACAGAGAGCTGGTGGAGCACTTTGTGGCATGGTGTGGAAACAATCATCTGACCTTGAACGTGAACAAAACAAAGGAGATGATTTTAGACTTCAGAAGAAACAGGGTGGAGTCAAACACTGTTTCCATCATGGGAGAAGAAGTGGAGGTGGTTGAGGAATACAAATACCTTGGAGTTCACCTGGACAACAGACTGGACTGGAGAAAGAACAGCCAAGCTGTTTACAAGAAGGGAGACAGCAGACTGCACTTCTTGAGGACGCTTAGGTCCTTCGATGTCTGTAGCAAGATGCTGCAGATCTTCTACAAGTCTGTTGTTGAGAGTGTAATCTCTTCAGCCATCGTCTGTTGGGGTAGCAGCATCAGAAGCAGGGACCTGAAAAGGCTCAACAGCCTAATAACAAAGGCTGGTTCTGTTCTGGGGACGACTGTGGAACCACTGGAGGAGATAATGCAAAGAAGGATTCTCCAGAGAATCAAGAACATGATGGACAACCCTGAGCATTCTCTTCACAAGACTGTCCGACAACGGAAGAGTGTCTTCAGTCAGAGGCTTCTTCAGTTTGGCTGCAACACTGACCGCTACTGGAGATCCTTCCTGCCAACAGCCATTGTAATATACAATAACTCTTTGATGACTTGATTATTATTATTATTCTGAGCTACTACAGCAATCAATTTCCCTCTGGGATTAATAAAGTATTTTTGAATTGAATTGAATGTAAACTCCATCCCTGTGCTTTCTGCATGTGCAGCTTCTTCCCCACGCAGGGATTCAGACCTGCTGCAGGCGCTCGCTGCCACAAATCTCATTTCATGCTACAGAAATAGCTCTATAACCTAGCTGTGCTAAGGGGTGTGTGAACCTTCTGTTATTAGCTGTGTGTGTGTGTGTGTGTGTGTGTGTGTGTGTGTGTGTGTGTTTATCTAAATTTGAATTAATCTCAAAGAAGCTGCTGACTTGTTTGCAGGCTTTTTTAATTTTATTTTATAGATTTGTTTTACTTTTTTGACATGAAGCACCAACAACCGTGACGTACGTGGAAGGCCAGATGTTCACTCCATATCTTTGCACATGCCAGCCCTGGTGGAGATAATGAGAGAAGCAAGGTGGAGCAAAGGCAATGAGGCACCTCTTGTAAAAATAAACCCTGATCTATGGACCCGGGCCATGCTCCTGCATATTTAACATTTTTCCGTCTTCTGTTGGGGGAAAAACGGACAAGAACATGAAACGTGTTGCTAAGTGTTTCCTTCCATGCCAACAGAAACACCTAGTGCTGCCTTTACCTAAATCCCTGGATAGTGTTCCAGTGATGAGCATCCTTAGGTGGTGTTTGTTTTTCCAGCCTGCAAAAGCATCTGGGAATGTATGCAACTGTAAAAGATCCACTTATGCATTCACACATTTCCTTTTTTTTTTTTAGCAGAAACATCTCACTCTGGGGCTGTTGGGTTAGAGTTAGCTGCATTGAGCTCACTTTCCATGAAATTGTTTGGGAATTCTGCTGCAAATAGGCTTTTGCACAAGAGGGTAAGAGAGCCAGCAGTGAAAGCATTTGACATCTTTGTTTTTCATCATTAATTAAACAGAAATCTAAAAGTGTTACTATTAGAAAGTTATTTAAAGGTGCAATTTGTAAGATGGACATCCTGTGGTCAAATGTGGTTACTGCAGTCCATTTTTAAGCATAAATACTCTCTCTCTCTCTCTCTCTCTCTCTCTCTCTCTCTCTCTCTCTCTCTCTCTCTCTCTCTCTCTCTCTCTCTCTCTCTCTCTCTCTCTCTCTCTCTCTCTCTCTCTCTCTCTCTCTCTCTCTCTCTCTCTCTCTCTCTCTCTCTCTCTCTCTCTCTCTCTCTCTCTCCGTTTCATGGCAGTTAAGCATCAGCACCAGAAGATTTTAGTTGACAAGCAGAGATGAGTCACACACAGTAAGTTGATCAGTGGGTTGTTACACTTACACACAGGAGTTAAGTGCTCACTCCGTAATCGGAAGGTTGCAGGTTTGAGTCCCGCTCAGTTTGTTGCTGCTGTTGTGTCCTTGGGCAAGACACTTAACCCACCTTGCCTACTGGTGGTGGTCGGAGGGACCGGTGGCGCCTGTGCTTGGCAGCCACGTCTCTGTCAGTGCGCCCCAGGGCAGCTGTGGCTACATCGTAGCTCGTTTCCACCAGCATGTGAACATGTGTGTGAATGGGTGAATGACAGATTGTGTTGTAAAGCACCTTGGGGGGTTTCCAGGAGTCTAGAAGGCGCTATATCAGATCCAGGCTATTTACCATAAGTAGATAAATACATACGTCATATCTGGTGCTAGCACTCTTGGGTGTTTTACAATATGGAGCACTTACTACACTTATTACGGTAGCACGTCTCTATCATTACAGGAAGTGTGGTTGTTTACCATGCTGCTGTTATAGTTCTGAATGACTCATTAAAGGAAGTAAAACGCCACGATTGACTCATTATTCACTTCACACACACACACACACATTTCACATCCAGTTGTTGGTGATTGAAAAAGTAGCTTGAGATATGTTTTATGACTTGCTGTTAGCATTGTTAGGTCTACATTAGCATCTAGCCTGCTCCACCCGTTATTAGAATAAAACCAGGGCAGCTGTGGCGACATTGTAGCTCATCACCACCAGCGTGTGAATGTGTGTGTGTGTGCATGGGTGGATGACTGATTGTGTTGTGAATCACCTTGGGGGGGGGGGGGGGGGGGGGTTAGAACCCTAAGAATGTGCTAAACAACTAAATGTCATTTACCGTTTACTTTAAGTTGTCATTTGATTTCATAAATAGACACATACTCTGTCTATAAGGGATTTATATGTTTTATTTAAGTCAGCTGGATGAAAACACAAGAGATCAATCATGTAGTCCTGGTTCTCAAGAGAAAGGATATTTCTGCTCCCTCTGCTGGAAACAAGAGGTTATTACAGCATTCATAGGCTAAACCTGGACATCCCTCCAAAATAAAACATAATGACATAGTCTAGATAACAGCAAAGGCAGAACGTCGTCATCTATACAAATTACATAAACACTAAAACGCAATAAATCTACTGCAATTATCCTTCTTCAAAAAGATTACATCAAAATGCTAAAGCAAGATCTAGCTAGCTAACAGCACTACAAATATCCAATCATACGCCCTCTGGTGGCTACAGGGCTAAACTACATCCACGGTAGATCAAAGGGATTTTATTCCCTAATATATTTATAAAACAAATAGGTAATATAAAATAAGTATGTTTAGGCACGGATTTTTACCAGCATGAGTTTGTAGTTTTTAAATAACATGTCAGATATTAAAACAATTAGTTACTAGTTCAACACCAGGAAATACCCAACTACATCTAATAAACACACACATTCATGCAGACGTAAATATTTCTTCTGAAAACATACACATTTTTGTTTTAATTTCACAATAAATGTATAAAATACTAAAATAAATTAAGTAACACTTCTTCAAAAGTAACCAGCAAAAGAATAAAAAAGCAGTTCTTTATTTGCTGGTTGTTCTTTGTTTAAATAAGCTTTGAATGTAATGACTTGTAATCTATTGGTTGATTTGATTGATGGTCACATACTCAGTCAATAAGGGAATTATATGTTTAATTTAGGTCAGCTGGATGGAAACACGAGAACAAAATCCTTTAGTATTTGGCTTTTGAGAGTTAGAAATGTTCTGCCCTCTGCTGGAGAAAAGTGGTTACTACAGAATTCGTAATTAAACCCTTAGATTCTTAAAAAAATAAATAAATAAAACACCACTTAAAAATTACAACTTTTAAATAACATAGTCCTGGTAACAGGAATGTAAATATTTCACAGGATAATTCTTACAAATTGCACCTTTAAACGCAGTAAGTTAAGCCAATAAATCCTCTAAAGTTTGTTGTTGTTTGGATTCAGGACATGAAATATTTGCAGGTTAAGGGATTTGTTTGGACAGATAAGTTTTCATTCACCTCTCACACCCGGTTTTCCCTCAGATGATCCTGGATTTGAACTATTGAACCTCCTCTTACAGCCGCTGTGTTCTAGTCCTCCTCCCCCACGCGCAGGGCTGTGCAGGCCAGGAGAGGTAGGTGATGGGCTGCAGGGTCGCAAGCAGAAACTAAGTGACGCACTTTTCATACAGTGCTGTTTGGAGGTTTGTGAGCTCTCCCAGACATGGTCACTGTTTTTCTAAAAACACCCAAATCCCAATTTGTGGAGCACACTTTCCAAATAAACATAAACAAACATAAACAAATAATATTCACACACACAAAGGTCATGTTTTCATTATTTAAGTCAACAAATGTGTTTATTTCACATAAAAATAGAAAATTTGCAAAAGTTTGCGTAGCTTGTGGCTCCTCTTTTTGCAGCCATTGCTTCCACTGACCAGTCCCTCACATCTGCTTATGGGGATTGTCCCCCGCTGCTCTTGGCAGAGCTCAGTTGAGAGAGGCTGGAGAGACATCTAGCAGCTTCTTCAGGTCTTGCCACAAAATTTCAATTAGGTTAAATGTGTGAAACACTGACATAGGGCTGCTCAATTAATCGAATTTTAATCACGATTACGATCTGAGTTTTGAACGATTATAAAAATCAAAACAAGCCGATTATTTGCTCCTCCCGCTTGCGCTGCCCTGAGTTGCAAATGAAGCGCTCCTCCACAGTGTTGCCAACTTAGCGACTTTGACGCTATTTCTAGCAGCTTTTCAGACCCCCTTCTTGACTTTTTAATCCTAAAAGTACCTGGCGAACATCTCAGAAACATCTCTGGTAACCCTTAGCTACTTTCTGGATAACTGTCGTCGACATTTCCTGCAGGTTAGCTAAACACTCCACCTGCGCTCCGGACCGTTTTTCAGGACATTAGGAAAGGGAATTATGTAGTGATGTGTCAGTTGCTAAAGAAACGGCTCTCGGAGTCGGCTCCTTGTTGGATTAACCAGAGTGAGTGACACACACCGTACCTGCGGACTCCTGAGCCTCTAAAAACGGCTAAATGTGCGCGTGCGGCGCGCTAAACACACGTGCGGTTTGCCCTGATTGCTGTGAGACCGGGTTGGGGGGTGGGGGGTGCAGCTGTGGTTGGGACAATTATTACATTAACTGATGGACTTGTAAATAAATAGTTTATAAATAAGGTAGAAATAAGTTCCTCACGCTGATAACTAATAACTAACCTCTCTGAGGACACGGTGCTAGTGCACTCACCTACAGCACCTTGACACGACTCAATAAATGTTATGCAACATTTTGTGAACATCAATTTATTTGCATTTATTTGTTATAAATGCCACTGTATAATTCTTGCTGTCAGTATTTGCAAGATATTGGTATTTGGGTCTGTACTGGTTAGACTCAAGGTCTATAGCCCTTGGGTCATAGACTATGAGCTATCAGTATATTGGTCTTTTTATCCTGGGAATCAGGAGTTATTTTAGTGATCATCTTGTTTCTTATTTTTGTCCTGATTGTGCCTTGAGCAATTTTATGACTGAATAAAAACAAATAAAATCAACATAAATTGAAAAATCGTCCTAAATAATCGTGATCTCAATTTCAGTCACCATAATCGTGATTATTATTTTTGCCATAATCGAGCAGCCCTACACTGACAAACACATTTTATGATTACTTCTGATTGTAGTCAGCCACTCTGAGGTTTTCATGCAGGCTGAACATGAAAATAGTCTCCTACACCTATCTCCTGCATTAGCTTCAAATAGAAAATAGACGTGAAACTCTAGGATTAGAAAAGCCCGACAGATCTACGTCACACTGTCACTCAACATTCATGGACTCACCCATCTTGACTCACAACGGGAAAGGGTGTTGGTTTAGCGTCAAGGAAACAGCAGATCACGCATCGGCTAGTAGAAGCTAACCGTTAGCTAAAAAATCACGGAAAAACAACAAAAACATTTAAACCGCTCCAGGAATTGACATTCTGTCAAACGGCGCTGTCGATTACTGGTAAATCACTACATGAAGTGATTATTCAGACCTGTTAGGGAGGTCAAAGTATAACTATGAAATTATGTGGGAGAAAACTTCCACAGAAAATAAAGTCTATTGCATCCTGTGCACTTCGTTTATTGCAACTTGTGAATATTTAGCTGTCCTTTCGTGTTTTAGTCCGTATCTGACTGAAGCGTGGACTCGGGTAAACTGAATAAATTACAGAAAATATCTTTTTATAAAATAATGTACGTTGATCATATTAATATTTGAAAATGTACACTAGTATTACCCTACATTATATTATAACTCCTGTTGGCTAAATCATTGAAAGGAAATCAGACTAAATGCTTTGTTTCTAGGTGTGAAAGAAAGTTAAGAAATTCAAAATAAAACCAAACTAACCAGAGGGCCATGCTAGGCCATAAAACTGATGCCACCATCTATCGTAAATAATAACATATCATCTGTAAAAATGCACGGTTCCAGTCGGAGACGCCTCCAGGACTGTGTCTATGGATTAGAACAGATGGAGCATTGTTTGCTATCATTAAAGTCTATAAAACAATGTATTTGATCAACTTATTATTTTATTTTTAAAGAAAGTTTTTGTTTTTAGTCTGTTTCTGTTTGTGAGACCTTTGGCCTTTTAACCCAGGATTTTATTCCAGCTTTTTAATAAGCAGAGTTATAAGAAGCTACAAGACTTTTTAAAACAAAATGTATATATATTTTTTTCAATTTTGATTTTGTGAATTTTTTTTACTTTTAAACATAAAACATTGTTGGTACATTTTTTTTATTTAAAATGTAACCCTTAAGGACCCAAACCCTTTTGAGATAAAAAAAAACTGATTGGAGTAAATACATAAAAATGTAGAAAAACATAAATTAAAATAAAGAAGTAAAATGATTTTTGATATACTGTATGTGTAGGATGTCACTTGGAGTTGTCAAACTTGAAAATATGACGCAAGAAGCAAGTTTGAAATTGGATGTGACACAGTGTCACCACGAGTTCATCTTAAGCCTTTTGGTTTTTTGGAAATAGTTTAAGATTTAGGCAATGAGCAAGATTTAACATGCAAAACTGGTTAAATATGGCCTCTGCTTCCAAGATGGTTAAACCTCCCTTTTTATTATATATATTTATGAGGGTTTAATATTATCATTATCATCATCATTATTATTATTATTATTATTATTATTATTATTATTATTATTATTGTCATAATTGTTATTATTATTGTTGTCATTATTATTTTTTTATGATCATCATCATTATTATTATTATGATTGTTTTCATTATTATTATTATTATTATATTATTGTTGTTGTTGTCATTATTATTATTGTTATTATTATTATTATTATTGTTGTCATTATAATTATTATTTTATGATCATCATCATTATTATTATTATTATTATTATTATTGTTTTCATTATTATTATTATTATTATTATTATTATTATTATTATTGTTGTCATTATTATTATTGTTGTTGTTGTCATTATAATAATAATAATAATACTTATTATTATTATTATTGTGATAATAATAATAATAATAATAATAATAATAATAATTATTATTATTATTATTATTATATTTAGAGCCACTTGAGTCTCCAGAGCAGCAGACTCATTTTCTCTACCTGTGCGTCGCAACGGTACAAAAACAACAATTTGTTCCCCTATTTAAACACTGACTTCTGACTTTGGGTGTTTATTTGATCAGTCAGATCGCGCGCGCGCTCCCCGCGCGCCGCTGAGGCGCTCCACATAGCGCGGGTGCATCTTTCAGTACAACACCGGAAGTGCCGCAGCTCCCAGGCTCGTGTCCTGTCCCACAGCGGCTCCCAGTGCTTTTCATCAGAGCCGAAAGCGGTCACACCTGGTCGGACCCAGAAGAGCAGTTGGAAGCCGCTCCGCTCCGTCCAGGTGAGTCTCTCCGCCGAGTTTATCCCGCTTTCATCAACTTTTGCGGGTGTTATTTAGTGAGAAGACAGAGTTAACTAAAAAGTGCGCGGCAGCAGCGAAGAAACTTAGTGGTGCGTTTCCAGCTGAGCGCGACACAAACAGGGCCATAAAAAACGAGCTTACAGCTTTTATTAAGTGTCGTTTCGGTCTGACTTGACCTTGTTTTCCTCCGACCTGTCAACAGCTCCAGAGGTAATCGCGTGAGGAATGTGGTGTCACCAGGGAGCTGCCGAGTAAACTCACGTCTGTGCGCCTCTCCACCTCAAGTTAACTCCAGAATCAAACAAACAAATAATTACACATCAAGGGATCCTCATGGCCACGGGCGGATTTAAGTCGAACCCAACCACAAACATCCTGGAGGAGTGGAAGGCGAAACGCGAGAAAGTCAGGGCGAAAATGCTGGGTGACATCGCTGCAGCCACCGGAGTTCCCTTGAGCCCCAGCGCCAACAACCGCCTGGGAGCTCCTCCCGGCGCGGACCTCACCGGCAGCCCGGACTGGAGCGCCTCTGCTGCGAACTGCCACACCCCCTCCTGCCCCGGCGTAGCTCCGAGCAGACCCGAGGAGGACGCGCACCACCCCGCGGCACCCTCAGCCCCGGCGAGCAACCTGAAGAAGGCCCCGCCTCAGCCAGACAAGGCTCCGGGCGCGTCCCCGGACTCCAGTCTGATGGCTTGCAACGCCAGCGACAAGGAGAGTCCGTCACCCAGCAAGGGCAAGGAGAAGAAGAGCTCTGGTCCCAGTGCACGGAAGGGGAAAGGGAAAGGGCAGATCGAGAAGAGGAAGCTAAGGGAAAAGAGGAGATCAACAGGTGTGGTGAACATACCTTCCAACGAGGTGAGTCAGTCCAGCTGGGCTTCAGTGTTCATCCTCAGGAGATCTTGCTCCTGCTGCAAGCTGCATCACTGGAGGCAACATTTGGATGAAAGTGAACAAGATAAAGTAATTCTTAAATAACTGCATTAAATGGTGGATGCTTGTCTCAAAGGTTGGCAATCATCCAGCAAAAGTTCATTTCAGAAAGAGACAAGAAAGCTTTAATAAAAGTTAAGTCTGCCCTGGCCTTCAGGAGGGCTTGGAGAGGACCTTCAGGGGTCAGGTCAAAGGTTATCCAAGGGGAAATGTGTCAAATTATCAGTATTTCCTAAAATATTAGAGTCACCTGAGGAAATTGTCTGAAAATCAGATTTAATGTCTTACTTTCTTAACTGTTTTTTATATTCTAGGTTTGATTTTATTAAGTGTTGCTGATGTTATGAACATACCTGAAGGGAACAGTGTGTATTTCCCCCATGAAACTACAAAAAACAAGGTTGAGAGCAGCCTCGTTTCCCCTAAGAGACTGCAGATTCCTCTCATGCATGTGTCTGGTTTAATTGCCCCTCTGCAGAGAGAAAAATGAAAAGCAGCCCTGGGAAGGGGGTGGAGTTGGCGGCTTCTGGAAGTGTTTGGAGGCGGTTGTGCCTCTCATTGTTTTTGAATTTAAATCATGTCGCACTCCTAATTCCTGCAGTTCCGACGCTTCGCAGCAACTCGGATCTGAAGCGGTGCCAGTGAGAGCCACCACAGTGATAATGTACTCACGCACTCTAAAAGCTCTTAAATTATACAGAAATGTTGAAAATGAGTTTTTTTCCCCCTTATTATTGAAGGTATTTCTGTAGAAGTGGTCCATAACGTTCCCATTGGCCCAATTAAACAGCCACCCAAGACTCTGTGCCTTTGGGCATCAGGACTTGGAGGTGGACCAGTTCTGCAGTTGGCTCTACATCCTGTTATGAAGGACTGTTGGAGAACTGGTCTCAGGCCAGAGGTGGGACGCTGGGCATGTTTGGTTTTTCCCAGATAAGTCCGATGACTTCCATAGGCAGCAGTCTGTGTGGTAAAGTTTGTGGACGGACTATAATTTAGGAAATCTGAGGTGAACTTTTGCACATCCTGAATGGAACACGTTGATCTGAGTAAGTAGCACACTGTGTGTATCTACATAACCCCTCACTAAACCAGCGGGAGCACATTTGTGCAACAAGCTTTGAAACACTTGTTCAGCTTTATTAGGAGACACGTGCACATTTTCCTCCTCGGCTCAGATACAGATCATAACTTTGCACATTTGCAGGTACTTTAGGTGCTCCTAAAGACTTAGACTACTGTAACTCTCTTTTCACGTGTCTGAGCAGAACCTCCCTGAACCGTCTACAGGTGGTTCAGAATGCCTGTGTTCGGCTTCTGACCAAGTCCTCCAAACACACCCACATCACCCCGCTTCTCCTCCAGCTTCACTGGCTGCCAGTCAACTTCAGGGTTCATTTCAAGATCCTGGTTCTGGTCTATAGAGCCTTACATGGACAAGCACCATCTTACATTGGTGATCTTCTTAGTCCCTACACCCCCAGCAGGTCCCTGAGGTCCAGTGATCAAAGCCTACTGGTTGTGCAGCACCAGGCTAAAGACCAAAGGTGACAGATCATCCGCTGCTGTGGCCCCCAGACTCTGGAACTCTCTCCCCCTGAGCCTGAGATCAGTGGACTCAGTGGTCTCCTTTAAAAAGCAGCTGAAGACTCACTTGTTCAGGCTTTGGTGTGACCTTCATCACCACCCTCTCCTTATTCTGTTCTTATTCCACCTTTCCTGGGATCCATTGCTTTCCCTCTTTCTTATTCATTTTCTCGCTCCCTTTCCTTGCATTTTCTTCTTTTCTCCTTTCACACATATTTCTAATCATTTTTTAAATCTTTTTATACTTAAATTTATTTGATTTTGTGAAACGACCTTCTTCTACGGCTACTACTACCACTTCCTCTTCTTTGGTAGTCCACATAATCATGATTAGTAAACCAATCTTGACAACAGAAATGAAACCCAAAAATCTAATTTAAAGGTGCATGATGTAAGAGTGACATCCTGTGGTCAAACTTGGGTACTACGGTCCATTTTCAAAACACACAAGTGACTCACTGTTCTGTGAGTTTCATGGCTGTTTTACGGCTCAGCGGCAGAAGATTCTAGGTGAGAAGTGAAGACGAGTCATACACGATACGTAAACACATTTTTGTATTCATGGTACTAGTAAATGGTAAATGGCCTGTATTTGTATGGCACCTTCTTGGGGTTCTACAACCCCCCAAGGCGCTTCACAACACAATCCATCATTCACCTATTCACACACACATTCACACACTGGTGGGGATGAGCTACGATGTAGCCACAGCTGCCTTGGGGCGCATTGACAGAGGCGAGGCTGCCGAGCACAGGCGCCACCGGTCCTTCCGACCACCACCTGCAGGAAAGGTGGGCTAAGTGTCTTGCCCAAGGACACAACAGCAGCATTCTTTGATCGGAGCTGGGATCGAACCTACAACCTTCCGATTACTGGACAACCCTCTCTACCTGCTAAGCTGCTGCTGGTGCCTGTAATATCTTGTTGTTGGTGATGGAAAAAGTAGCCTGAGATATTTTTCTTTGTAATTCACTGTTAGTAATGTTAATACATCAAACTTATGTAGCGCTTGTTAGGACACTCAAAGACGCTTTCATGCACTCTTACATTCACACACTGCCAGTGAAGGTAAGCTTCTACGTAGCCACAGCCGCCCTGGGGGGGAGGCTGCCATTTTGTGCCGTCGTCCCCTCTGACCACCACCAACACAGGCAAGTTGAGTGAAGTGTCTTGCCCAAAGACACAACAGCAGAATACCCTTGGCGGGAGCTGGAATCAAACCCATGACCCTCCGATCATGAGGCAACCCGCTCTACCACCTGAGCTACTGCTGCCCCACATTACCTAGCATTAGCCTCTAACATTTTTCCTCGATCTTCGAGTCAAACCGAAAGGTGCCGTGGCTTCTTGGGGTTGTGAGAACGTTGAGGTTAAGCCCCTGTTACTGGTTTCGCTTCTAATTAAAACGCTTCTGCAATCTGCCAGCCGGTGTTGACGTGCATATACCGGTGCAGCAGCGTTAGCTAACACAAACCCCAGCCGGCTGAGAAGGAAATTTGTTTAAATATAACCTTCCTTCCAAACTGATTAAGACCTTGGACTGTTTTTTGATAATTTCCCAGTAAAATTCTTACTTATTGCACCTTTAATCATCAGTCAGGCTCATTGTAAACTACTGGGTCATGCAAGAAACAACATAACGTTGCTTCCATCCATTTTCCCTTGTTGAGATGTTTCTATTTCTCCTGGTAAGAGCTAAACTATGCAAATGAAGACTGACTCACACAAGCCCCCTTTGTGATGTGAGCATGAGTGGACAGGTGTGAATAGAGATGCCTGGGGTTATCTTCCCTACTCGTTTTGTGTAGAATAAAAGCGTCTGAGAGGGATTTCAGAGCATCCAGGGAACCCAATCTTCTGCCTGTTGAGGCCATAATGGCGCGATAAAAGCTCTCTACTCCACTGGAGAAAAAGGTACTTCTGATCTGCATCAACCACTACCACCTCTGTCAACCCAGGAGGATGTCTCCTTTCTCCCTCCATGCTCGCAGCCTCACATCGGAGGGCATTGTTGCCAATGCTGACCTCTGACCTGCTTATGACGTGTGCACAAGAATGTGCAAACAAAAGCGCTCCGTTCTTTGATGTTTGGGTTGTGACGTCATCGTGTTTCCAGTTGATCACACCACTCTCAAACGGTGAATCACGAGGCTCGTTGTGTTTTCTGAGATTTACGAGGTCGTATCCCAGTCCTCATCCTGGAGCGCGAGTCTCGTGAACAAAACTGAATGGGTCTGCTGCTGCAGAGGAGTCTGACGGCAGGTCTCCATCGAGAAGGTCAGCCGGTTTAACATGCAACACAGAGCTGAGTGCTCATGCTGTTAACACTCCGGTGATAGGAGGACATGGAAATGAGTGTTGGTTTAACCCGGACCTCTGTGAACTCGTTTGTTGGGTTGTTCCATCCTTAAACTACACGTGGCAGCGCAACCTCAGAGAACGTTCCTGTGATTAATTCTACTAAACAAATAATCTCAACAGCTCTCGCGTTTAGTGTTGCTGCTGCCGTTTGTCATTATAAATCTAAGAGTTCTGCACAACATTGGAGATCAGAAACTCGTAGAATCGGTATGAGAAGGTGAGTGCACCTGCCCAGCCCAAAGTGGAGGAGTTTAAGCATCTCAGGGTCTTGTTCGCGCGTGAGAGGAAAATGGAGCGTGAGATCGACAGGCGGATCGGTGCTGCGTCTGCAGTGATGTGGGCGTTGCGCCGCTCTAACGTGGTGAAGAGAGAGCTGAACCGGAAGGAAAAACTCTCGATTTACTGGTCAACCTACGTTCCTACCCTCACCTATGGTCACGAGCTTTAGCTTTAGTGACCGAAAGAACGAGATCGCCAGGGTTGGGCATCGTTTGATTTTGAACGATTCCGATTCCTTGTTTCGATTCCGGTTCCTATCGATTCCCGATTCAGATTCTTTCGAGACGTGACATGTTTTGAATGAGCCAGCTAACCACAGGTCCTACTTAAAGGGAGGGGGGACTCGGTGCTGCACACAGTTGTTGTGATCACAATTTGCAGATCACGGTTGTTTTTCGCGGAGATCAGCCACGGATTCCTCTTTCGGTCGGCATACTAGGAATCGAAAATAAAAAAACTTTGAGTCCGGGAAAAACTAACAGTTGGTCCCGGTTCCAATCGATGCTCGATACCCAACCCTAGGATTGCAAATCCAAGCGGCCAAAATAGGTTTTCTCCGCAGAGTGGCTGGGCTCTCCCTTAGGCCTAGTCCACACGTAGCCGGGGTTTTTTGAAAACGAATATCCGCCCCTCCAAAAACTTGCATCCACACCACCGCGTTTTAAAAAAAACACTCTGTCCACACGTACACGGATAAATACGTTGTTAAGGACATGCCAGACCTGTAGGCGGCAGTACTTCCCCCGTTCTTAAGCTCGTCCATCATCTGTGGTCTTCCGCAAGGAGCAGTAATTCCGCTTGCAAAAACAAACCAGCAAAAAGCGCTTGGACAATTGATGGATCGGGTAGTGACAGAGCGCAGCTCTGAAGGCTTCCATGATGTTGGCTAATGTAAACACAGGTCGCACACGTGATGTCAGCATTTTTTTTGTCGTGGAAAGTGATGTTGTGGACCTTAAAACTCCGGTTTTGTCCGTCCACACGCAGACACCCAAAACGGAGGAAACGCAGATCTTCACTTTGGCCGGAGTTTTTAAAAAGATCCGTTTTCGTGTGAAAAAACTCCGTTTTCGTGTGGATGACAGGCCAAAACGTAGAAAAATATCTACGTTTTGGCAGATCCCCGGCTACGTGTGGACAGGGCCTTAGAGATCGGGTGAGAAGCTCGGTCATCCGGGAGGGGCTCGGAGTAGATCCGCTACTCCTCAACATTGAGAGGAGCCAGGTGAGCTGGCTCGGTCATCTGCTCAGGATGCCTCCTGGACGCCTCCCTGGTGAGATTTTTCCGGGCACGTCCAACTGGGTGGAGCCCCAAGGGAAGACCCAGGACACGGTGGAGGAACTCTCTCGTCTGGCCAGGGAACGCTTTGGGATTCCCCGGAGGAGCTGGCCCATGTAACTGGGAAGTTTTAGTCTTAACGTCACGCAAAATGAACGCTCCCTTTCAGAACTGTCTGAGTAAACTTTATTGAAATTTTCATTGATTTAAAAAATCTGACCAGAAATTTAAAGATATAAACTTGAGCTGTGCTTGTTGTTGGACTTCTGCTCTTACAAATAAAAGTGGCGTTTTTATAGATCAATTTTATAAACCGTTTTGTCTGACGAACAAGTACACTAATAAAAAACAGTCTTGACATTGAAAATAAAGGTTCAAATACACTTTGCTGTTGTCACAGTTGTAACCATTTTTTATCCCCTTATCTTAAATTAGAATTAATATAACAACCACTTCAACAACCGATGCCTTCGCTAAACGTTTTAAACAAACAAGCAGTAAAACAGAGTCATTCTCTCTCTCTCTCTCTGTGTGTGTGTGTGTGTGTGTGGTTTTAAAAATTCAGCATCTAGAGTGTTTACAGTTAACGATGATTAAAATGTGATTTTAATTTCAGCTTAAAGGAATAATGGACAGTATTTGTTAGCCGAGCTCCTCCATGTTAATGCTTCCTTATGGGAAACAAAGGGCCTGGTAAGGATCCCATTCAAATAACCCCACCCCCTAATTCTAACCGAGCCAATCAGCGCTGAGCAGCGTACATCACACACCACCATGCTCAGTTTCTTATTAACAACGAAGATGGCGTCTGAAGCTGTGAGCTGTGGTGCTTTTCTCTGTTCTAAATGACTTGGACGTGTCTTTAAAACAACAAGAAGTCCTAAAAGTCTTCACCAGACGCCATCTTTGCCTACAGCTAAAATACTACAGCATTGCGTGGTACAGTTCCGCCCCTCATGGTGCTCTCTGTGTAGAATCAACAGAGGGCGAGTCTGGCAGGCCAGGCTGGTATTTGTAAGTTTTAACCATCTTTTACTATACAGGTAAATAAAGATGGCTGGTTTTTACTTCACAAGACCCACATCCTTTCACACAGTTGGGGAATGTTGTTTTTTTTTTGGCACATTCACATCTGGGTCGGTCCAGTCCAGTCCAGTCTTGGTTTGGTCGGCCCTTTCCCGGGTGGCCAGGTTTTGTTCACACAACCTTCTCAGGAACGCAGATGTCTTTGAGCACGTAGACGAGGCAAACGATGCGCAGAGAAGTCCACGGCGTCCTCTTTAAAGGGACTTTACGGACTTTTGAATTTTTATGCTCGCGGTTGCCCCGCGATAGCTAGCTTTGTCACTAGGCGTTAGGAACAGCGACAAAGTGGCACTACCTCTCTCTCTGCTGCTAAAGCTACGGATAGCAAATGCTACGGGCTATGCCTGAGCGTGAACGCGCATGAAGCAGCCTGCTCGACCCGAGCATCTCTCTTTTTCTGTGATTTTACAGAAAAACAGGCAATCACAGTAAAAATGCCAGGGCTCATTCTACAGGACCAGGGCATTGCAGGAGAATGTATGAAGAAGACATTTATTATTCCTATACATGTTTTGGCTGTCAAACTTCTGTAACGTCCCTTTAAATTAGGAAACAAAGGCGGCCGTGAGCAGTGTGGCTTTTCGACACTCTGGCATGAAGCACACAGCTTCCTTCTCTCTCACTGAGCAGCGGTGCTGCCGTGGGTTGCTCTCACAGCAGTCTGTCATCAAGCTCCCGCGGCTGGAGCGGCAGGTTCGAGCTGCGTTCAGTGAAGATGTTTATCCTGCTCCATTCAGACTGATAATGAGCCGGGCACGCAGGAAGGCTGATTCTACCCTCCAATCAGAGGCTCCCACTAGTAGTTGGGCATGATCTTCAGGTGGGAGTGGGTGTGTTGGGTCGGCCCCGCACCAAGATGATCGCCAGAAAGCAGGTCCAAAAAAACTGGCTGGCTGAGCACGGAAACGCACAGATGATCCAGATGTGAACACAGTTACCCTAGCTGGGATAGGCCGGGCCGATCCAGATGTTAACTCATTCGCTGCCAGCGTTTCTCACCGTTTTTACAATTTTTTTAAGAGTCACAGAACGTTGCGCGCTAGGATGATGTCGACGCCAAAACAACCAAAACAAAGCGGAGACTCACCTCTTACATCAGGAAGAATCCGCACGTTTCGAGCGTTATCCGTTCTTTCATAATCCGTTGTTGAATTGTGATCGTCAGAAGCTTTTCCAGTTCGCGCCTCACTTTTTTTTTACAGCAGCGGCCCAAAACGATCTCTGAACACGTGGATTTTTTGCTTCCTGATCACGTGACGTGTGACGTACGCGGATGAAGATCGGCTTTAGAGCTGAGATGTTTGTTCCCACGGTGTGGGGGCTCGTCCGACACCCAAACAGAAAAAATGCAAATGATGACTTGAGTCATCATTTGCAGTGAGTGAGTTACTGTGTAATAGGTTTATTAAAAAAAAAAAACCTTAAGTCCATTAATGAAGAAATTCCTACATTTACAACTGTCGGTGTGGCTTTATTTAGTAACCCATCACATTTATCTCAAATATCAGCCACTTTGGTTTAGGTTTTAATGTTGCAGAAAGTCATTTTTAATTTTTTCTTTTTATAAGTTTGAGTGATGTCATCAGTTTGGAGATGAAATCTGTTTTAATGTGCTCAAACGTTTGTTTTTCCTCAGTCTTGTCTTTACCATCTGCACATCTGTGAAAAAAGAATGCATGGTGGAAAAATACTAGAAGGTAAATTGGTGTAAGGTGGAGCCTTCTGTTAAAACCTTCTCCAAACAAGGTCACGTCGCCACAGAAAATACCTCAGGGATTTACTCGTTGGCTTGGCCAATCAAGGAGCTATTTAGGCTCGGTGTTGAGACTTCTGGTTGGTTGAACTAGTTAGACCTTTACTGTAACAGAAATTAAATGTGATTGTCTGGTGAAAAATCACTAAAATGTCACAGAAATTCTTTAGAAAGGATGAAAGGAGGAGAGGAAACTTGTCTTTAGTGCCACACAGACATCTGGGGGTCTTTCAGCACCTCATAAAACACACAGTAGCGCCGTAATGAGCCGTGGCACGCCATTCTTGTTCAGCTTATGGGCCTGTTACATAAATGCCTGCTCCTGTTAACGTGACCCCTGACCAGGTGAGCAGCCATAATGCCGTCAGATCACATCAGTCTGAGTCGAGCAGCCTGTGGGAGGGAAATGGCCGAGTGTGGCTGCTGTTTACGTTGTTGTGACCTGAATAATCAGACTGACTGCAAGTGAAAATGATTAGTAACATAAAGGAATCACAGACACCATTTTAAACTTGGGACTACTTTATGACAAAGCACAGCTGTATGCCGCAAGGCAGCCCCTAGCCCCTAAGACACCTGCTTGTGTAAACATAGATGCACACGTTGTTAGCGAACCAGCATAAAACAGCTGTGCTTTGTCATAAAGTAGTCCCAAGTTTAAAATGGTGTCTGTGATTCCTTTATGTTACTAATCATTTTCATTTGCAGTCAGTCTGATTATTCAGGTCACCAAGCAGAATTGGCATCACTGAATGATTTTAAGGATGTTTTTACTCACATTGCTAGTTGGACCCGTTCACTTACTTTGTTTTATGCTAAGCTAAAGCTAAAGGAGTACAGCCTGGGCAGGGAAATTTGTTTTTTCCCACATATCTAACGATGGAACATATTTCAACAGACAAAATTAAAATTTTGGGAGGAATATCCCTTTAAACAAATATGGGGAGTTGGAGGGTGTGTGTGGGTGGGTGTTGGGGGGGGGGGGGGTGTAGGCTGAGAACAATTGTGTACCTGAAGACCGACTGATTATTTGCAGTAATTTCAGACCGGTACACACTTTAGGTGTTAAAAGAACGTCCCTGTATGCTGAGAGGTACATTTTAAAAGTGCCAGTACTGCACACCAGTGAGTACCGGCCCACTTATGGCGCTTACACATTAGCTTTGGTTCGGTCCCTTCCGGACTGGGATTTGGTTTCACACACGGGTCAAATTTTTTCGGTTCAGAGGCGACTCTTTTTTTTTTTTTTCCCAGACCTTCTCCCGAGCGGTCAGACTGGGACCGAGGCGACACTACGGACTGATTGGCCGTCTGAAATTACGCCTACCGCCTCCGATCTGCATGAAGAATGAGGCGGCGGGGGTGTTCGCGCATGCACGATTCATTTTCATGCTGTTGAATAAACGTGTGTGTGTGTGTGTGTGTGTGGCACAAGATTATAAGGACACACACAGCAAATTAATAAAATAATGTGGTTCCGATTCTCCAAAAGCAACACATCTCATGCCCGTCTTTGTTTACCTTATTATGGAGGACACCGCAGACTTTCCCGCGCCTATTAAATGCCGCCCACAGGCTCGGGGATTTCCACATTCCTGAGAAGTCCCTTGGATTTATATGTGAACACTACACCACCCGGTCGAGACCGAACTCACGCCATTCAGCCCGACAAAACCCCGACTGTGGCAAGGCTAATGTGTAAGCGCCACAACAGCACTGGATTTACAGGGCAACTTAAGATGTTTGTAAGACAACAGTATACGTTTGTTTATTTATTTGGCAGACGTTTTTATCCAAAGCGACTTACAATTTATAACCTATAGGGCATGTTGTGATCTGTGGGGGAAACCGGAGTACCCGGAAGAAACCCACGCATGCATGGGGAGAACACGCAACTCCACGCAGAAAGGCCGCAGCCGAGTTTCGAACCTGCAACCTTCGTGCTGCGAGGCAACAGTGCCAACAACTGCGCCACCATGCAGCCATATAAGCATGGAACCTTTTTTATGTTCTGGTCCGGATCACACAACATGTTTTTTGACCCGCTCTTCCCCTTCCTACCATCTTAGGATGTGTCTGATTACCTTAATAGCTCTAAATCTTCTCAGTGGACCAGTGAGTGTCTGCCCTGAGACTGGGAAATCGGTCGGGTCGTACCAAAGACTTTAAAAATGGGACCCAATACCTCCCTGCTTGACACTCAACATTAAAGGGGCTATAAGGAAGTTTGACGGCCAAAACATGTAGAGAAATAATAAATGTCTTCTTCATACATTCTCCTGCAATGCCCTGGTCCTGTAGAATGAGCCCTGGCATTTTTACTGTGATTGCCTGTTTTTCTGTAAAATCACAGAAAAAGAGAGATGCTCGGGTCGAGCAGGCTGCTTCATGCGCGTTCACGCTCAGGCGATTTTCTCCGAACCGTTCTTTGAACGTTTTTTCAGCTGTCATCAAGGATATAAATGTTACAGATACAAAGGACATCACTGGTTCCATGCTGTCGTTCTTTTTTTAAAACATCACTGGTGCTTAAGCTCACCTAGTAAGACGTCGGACTCCCATGCAGAAGACCTGGGTTCGATTCTGGATGTGAACAAAGTTAATTGAGAGTTTCTTTTTTACATTAATGGTATATTTTTTTACAGTAAGATGCCCAAATTTTTATTTGAGACTCGCCGAACGGCATTGAATTCACAGATAAAAAAGATGTGGGTTCAACTTTCATTTTGGAACAATTTTTCAAGCAAGGGAAGGGAATGATCTGAGCATGCAGGAGGACTGACCCATCATAAACCTTTGTCGGCTGTGCTGAAGAGAAAGCCGCAGAACCAAATTATTTAATTAATTAGCTGCGTGTTCTCCTGTCCTCTGTCTTCCGGGACACACACACACACACACACACACACACACACACACACACCCACACACACCCACACACACACACACACACACACACACACACACACACACACACACACGGGACTGTCTCGGCTGTTATTTTCGTTAAGGAGTGTGCACGTACAGCATGCGCGCCTCGTGCACGAGCCTACTATTGAAGCTGCCGTTACGCTTTTGGCCTGAGGGGGCAATCACGAGCATAAAAATTCAAGTCTGTAAAGTCCCTTTAAGGGGTTGGATTGGGGGGTTAGACCACCAAGTGGCTCCCAAGCGTGGTGTCCTTGGTTTTATTCTCAAGGACAAATGAGTGCGCTGCATTTGAATGTCACGTGTAGCCAATGAGGTGAGGTGACTGGTGCACATTTGTTTACTCAAAAATCACGTTTATAGAAACGTACGAGCACAACAGACTCTAGAAAAGCGGAACACTGGTCAGACAGATTTCTACAAACTTTGGTAAAATAAATCTTATCATGGCAGAAATCAAACGAATGCCTCCTGTTGTTTGTTTAGTACTGAAGCATTTAGGTTTGCGTACAAAGTTCAAGGTATTTCTTACCCAGGTCTCTGCTGTTTAGTTACGTGTGGGTCGGTGTTGATCATTGCCTAAGTAAAATAAAATCTCCCCGTTGCAAGGTTTTCACAAGAATGTGCATAACAGCGTCTTCAGCTTCATGTTTGCTTTCAGTTTGACTTCTCTTAATTTAGCTCCAGAGTAAAGAAGCTATCGGAGTTTCTAATCAGCTGACGGAATGTTCCTCCTCCGCTTAGATTAGCACTGACCGTCGGCTGCTTGCAGAAGCAGTTTCCTGACGGGGAAGCATCTGGCTTTTGTTTCAGACGTTATTCACGTCCCTGTTACCCCTCAAGAAGCACTCTTGCCGTCTTCCTGGCTAATCTTTACCTCACAGGTGTGATTCTGTGCTGTGGTTATAGACATGTGGCATCAATGCACTATTCCGTCTGGTTTGATGTGCTGACGGACGTTTCTAAATGGAGCACATTCATTCTGATGAATTTGCATCAGTCAGAAGTGTTTGCAGAGTTGTGGACACAAGTCTTAGAAATATTTAACTGAATCCACTCTGGCGTTCTCTGCAAGTGTAAAACGTTCTCAGACAGAGCTAACCCTTCGTTGGGGACATCGTTTGCCTTTAATGTTCAGTTTGATCCATTTCTTTACTAATTCTACTCCTTTTTATTCGCCTATATTTTCCTTTTCATGTCACGAATCAAACAAAAAACAGATTTGTTGAGTTGCTGCGGAGGAAGTTTATTTTATAGAGATGCACTCTGCGGGATTTTAATCCCAGTGGTTTGCGGAGGCATGTGGAGATAAGCGGTAATCGGTTTCGTGCTTTTGCATTTTGAAACTAAGTCTCCTTCTGGCGTGCCGTTACTGGCTGTCGTTCTTTACTTGCCGGAGGTATGCAGACATTTAAGATGCTCACACTATAGGGGGTCTTAAGTAGTCACATCCTGGATTAGAGGAATCATTTAGTGCATTTGCAACATGCAACCTAGTTGTTGGACATTCCAGTGTGTTTGCTGGCCACTGCAGAGAATGTGTGAGTCAGCCTTAATCAGGCCACTCTGCATGATTAGGCATTTGGGACCTTGTCTGTTTTTGTTCATTAAAGTAGAATTACTTGGAGACCCTGGTCTCCAATTTCTCACTCCCTTGTTTTAGAGTCTGGTTCACACTTGGTGATTCTGTTTACTCTTCTGTGTGAAGGTGCTCTTCATAATTGGGAGAGTCAAGAAGGAAAGACACTTAATATTAAGTACTAATATTTTTGGAAATGGGATACAATGAACTTATGAATTTAACATGACAATGTGTAGTTTTTAACATTAATCTATGGAAATGTCCATCAAAATGTTGTAAATGAATTAAAATATGCCCAGTTGTTGAAAATATTGGCAGTTTCATAACATACAGTGCAGGCCAACGGTTTGGACACACCTTCTCCGTCAGCGTGTTTTCTTAATTTTCGTGACCAAGACCATTTACAAAGAAGACGACGATCTTTTATACAGCGCCTCTCAAGATAAAAACCACGAAGCGCTTCACAAAAACAAAAAAATGGAAGTATAAAACCATTTCAAGAACGATTAAAATGTGTTTAAAAAGAGAAAAGAAGAAAATGTAAGGAACGGAGAGAGAACATGAATAGGAAAGAGGGAAATCAATGGATCCCGGGAATGGCGGAATAAGAACAGAATAAGGAGAGGGTGGTGACTAAGGTCATGCAAAAGCCTGAACAGGTGAGTTTTCAGCTACTTTTAAACTCGGTATGGAACTTTTGGCATCGACATCATCCTAGCGCGCAACGTTCTGTGACTCTAAAAAACAGTGAAAACGGTGAGAAGCGCTGGCAGCGAATGAGTTAAAGGAGACCACTGAGTCTACTGGGGCCAACAAGTGCTAAACACCTCTGGGAACTCTTCAATTCACTTCAAGTTTATTTATATAGCGCCAAATCACGACAAAAGTCATCTCAAGGCACTTCACATAATAAACATTCCAGTCCAGGTCAGTTCATTAAGTCAATCAGAAAAAATGTTTCCTATATAAGGAACCCAGCAAATGGCATCAAGTCACTGACTAGTGTCAGTGACTATACAGCAATCCTCATACTAAGCAAGCATTTAGCGAAAGTGGAGAGGAAAACTCCCTTTTAACAGGAAGAAACCTCCACAGGGTCCTGGCTCAGTATAAGCTGCCATCCTCCACGACTCACTGGGGATGGAGAAGACCGAGCAGACGCACACACACACACACACACACACACACACACACACACACACACACACACACACACACACACACACACACACACACACACACACACACACACCAAGCAATGTGTCTATAGTTACATTGTGATTTCATAGTAAATATTCTATTTGGCGAGAGATAAACTTTATTGTATTTATCCTAGTGGATCTATAATTAAACGGATAAACTAGTAGTAGCACATCCAACATCAAGAAAGCAAAAAGTTATTATCAGGAGAGGGAGAATGTTTACGTGGTTAGCAGCAGTGTGCTAGACGATGGCCCCCTCCATGAGGCCACCACAGCTCAGCAGAACATCATTGTAGCTTCTTCTAGGGAGAAAAACACTTAGAGAGAAAATAAAGTTAACAGCTGAAATTGCAGAAAATAATACAGTTAAAGAGCAGATTGTAGAAGAAAGTAGTCGAGTGTGGAAAGTGGTCAGTGTGTCCTCCAGCAGTCTAAGCCTATAGCAGCATAACTACAGAGATAACTCTAGGTAACCTAGCCTTTTTAGATGGAGGCATGTTGGAGGCAGGGCAAGGGAGAGCCGTCTTTACCGACTGTACACTCCACCTCCCTCTACTCCCCCACTTGTCCAGGTCTAGGCTAACATCAGATTTTAACCATAGGCTAGGTTTGGGGTTCGTTTGATTTTGAACTATTCCAATTCCAATTCTTTGAAGGCATGACATGTTTTACATGAGCCAGCTAACCACAGGTCCTACTTGATGAAATAATCTGAACTTCCTCATGAATTTTAATTCTATAAACAATAACATCACCTTCATTTAGACAAAAACACGTTTTGGAGAAAAAAAGAAAAAGACTTGCAGCACAACCAGTGTGTTTGTTTCTGACCACAACCAAAGTCTGGAAGAAGCCTCTGGGATGAGAGGCTAAATGTCTCCAACATATCCAGAAACGTCCAGCTGTTTTCAGCTAAAACTCTCAGGATGATCATGTCCAGGATGACTGAGAACTACACCTCCATGCTGCAGCAGCATTCAGTCAGAACAGGAAGTGAAACTTAAATGTAGCTGCTGTCAGTAACAATCTAACAGATTTTAAACATTAAAACTCAACAGAAATAGTTCCAAAAGGAAATTGAAATGTTCACAACTTTGTGTATAATATTATTATTATTATTATTATTATTATTATTATTATTATTATTATTTATTGTGGCAGAAGCTGGTGTGGTCCACCACAGAGAAGCTGCTCTAGCATGATGACTTTAATTATTCTACAGGTTATTGTTCAGCCTTCTGATGCTCACGTGTCTGACTGCTGACGCTCCGTGTGTGTTGTCATTTCTGCAGTGAGACAAACTCACTTCACACCGTCCAGAGTTTGTTCTTTAAAACTTCTATTAAATCCACTGTGTTGACGTATTTTAACAAGTTTCCTCTATGCTGCAGGAGTTAAAGTTCACATTACGGAGTAAATGTTCGGCAGACGCGTTTGTTTAGATTTGGCCGCTGCATGCGGGGGGGGGGGGGGGGGGGGGGACTCGGTGCTGCACACAGACAGCTGGTGTGATCAGCTCTGAAAAGCGTTTATCACAATTTACAGATCACGTTTATTTTTCATGGAGATCGGCCGCGGATTCCTCTTCCGTCGGCACACTAGGAATCGAAATAAAAAACGCTGAGCGATTCTGGGGAAAAATGAACAGTTGGAACCGGTTCCAATCAATGCTCGATTGTCGATGCCCAACCCTACCATAGGCCCTATCAAATAAAAATGTTTTAAGCCTAGTCTTAAAAATAGACCAGGTGTCTGCCTCATGGACTAAAGCTGGGAGCTGGTTCCACAGGAGAGGAGCCTGATAACTAAAAGACCTGCCTCCCGTCCTAATTTTAGATATTCTGGGAACCACCAGTAAACCTACAGTCTGAGTGCGAAGTGCTCGGTTAGAAACGTATGGAACAATCAGATCACTGATGTATGATGGAGCTTGATTATTAAGAGCTTTATATGTGAGAAGAAGGATCTTAAAATCTATTCTGAATTTAACAGGTAGCCAATGTAGGGAAGCTAAGACAGGAGAGATATGATCTCTCTTTTTAATTCTCATCAGAACTCTAGCTGCAGCATTTTGGACAAGCTGAAGACTTTTAACTACATTCTGTGGACTTCCTGAGAGTAATGAATTACAGTAATCCAGTCTTGATGTAATAAATGCATGAACTAGTTTTTCAGCATCACTCCTGAAAAGTATGCTTCTAATCTTAGCAATATTCCGAAGGTGGAAAAAGGAAATCCTACAAACTTGTGAAACCTGGGATTTGAATGACATGTCCTGGTCAAAGATAACACCAAGGTTCCTTACTTTGTTCTCGGAGATTAATGTAATGCCATTCAGGTCAGGCGATTGGCTAAGCAATTTCCTTTTCTGGATTTCTGGTCCAAAGATGAGAACTTCCGTCTTGTCTTGATTTAAACTCAAAAAGTTTAGAGTCATCCAATTTTTTATGTCTCAAGACAAGCCTGTAATCTACCCAACCGATTAGGTTCATCAGGGTTAATGGATAAATATAACTGAGTATCGTCAGCATAACAGTGGAGGTTTATCCCATGCTGTCTAATGATTTTACCAATTGGGAGCATATATATATATATAGTAAAAAGAATTTGTCCAAGCACTGAACCCTGTGGTACTCCACAAGTAACCCTGGAGTATGAAGATTTGTCATGTAAATTTACAAAATGAAATCTGTCAGACAGGTAGGATTTAAACCAGCCTAACACTGTTCCTTTGATCCCTACAACATGTTCAAGTCTTTCTAAGAGAACATTGTGATCAACTGTGTCAAAGGCAACACTGAGATCTAACAAGACTAGAACAGACACAAGATTCTTATCTGAGGCCATGAGAATATCATTTGTAACTCTCACTAATGCAGTTTCAGTACTGTGATACTCTCTAAAACCAGACTGAAATTCCTCAAACAGAGCATTAGTGTTTAAATGCTGACATACTTGGATGGCCACTATTTTCTCCAGGACTTTGGATAAAAATGGAAGGTTAGATATTGGTCTAATAATATATAATAATAATTCATTGGGTCATCTGGATCCAGAGAAGGCTTCTTAAGTGAAGGTTTGATTACAGCAACCTTAAAATCCTGTGGTACGTATCCATTTACTAAGGCTAGATTGATTATATCTAGAATGGGGGCAGTAACCAAAGGAAATGCATCTTTAAATAATTTGGTTGGGATTGGATCTAAACGCTTCAAGACTGTTGGAAAACCATTTCAGGTGACTACCTCTGGAAGCTCATCAAGAGAATGCCTATTTAGAAGAAAATAGAATATAAAACATGTTTTCAGTTATTTCACCTTTTTGGTTCAGTACATAACTTCACATGTGTTCATTCATAGTTTTGATGCCTTCAGTGAGAATCTCTCCGTGTAAATGGTCATGAAGATAAAGACAACCCATTGAAGGTGGGTCCAAACGTTTGGCCTGTACCGTAAAACCATAAAATCGGTTCTTTAATACATTGGAGTGGGTCTAAGTCTCTGGGTATCACCATATTGGATGCCATGTTTCCTTCTACAGAAGCCTGTGAGGACAAAACACATTTACTGATTTGCAACAAATGGTTACAAAGCTTTAACCAATAATAAACGTTGTTGTGTTACACGTTTACCTCTTCACTCATTGCCAGTGATGAAAGGGCATCTGGTGTCCTTGTTATTTTGCTGAAGTTTGCACTCCCCAGGGCTTTTTGACCCTAATGGCCATCTGTTGGTAAGGTTTTATTTGAAAACAAAAATAATGCTTGCAATGATTTAGGTATGGACTGCCTCCTATCGCCAGGGAAAATACACACAGTCACTTTAAAGGCAGAGAGAATGTTCTTGTAACGAGGCGTTCAAGCAAGCTACACTGTGAAGGAAAAAGTTCAAAGGGTCCAACCCCATTTCTTCTGGCTCCACCCACAGAATCTGACAGTTGCAGAAAATATATTATAACACCAGATGCAAAGGATACTGTCAAACAACCCTATGCATAACTCTAACCTTTATGAACCGTTGTTGATACCTTTCTTCATTCCTAACATAACGCACCTACATAACAACCGCAGAGCCTCCAGGATAATCCGGCATCATAGTCCAGACTCCACTAAAGGTTTAATAGAGAAACCACTGAGACTCCAATCAGAGACCTGCCGTCTGAAGCTCACCTGTGATGTTGCAGACTTGGCCATGCTGAGACAGGGGTTTGTGGGCTTTTTTTGTGCCCAGAGTTCTGCCTGCAGGGCCTTCATTCCTTCTAGAGACCACTGCAAATGTATTGATTTAAGAGTAATTAACTCATTCAAGGTGGTTTCTGCCTAAAGTGAATGGAGTAACCATGGAGTAACCGTGTTCTCCACAAGCATGTGTAGGTTTGCTCTGGGAACTCTGATTTCATACAGACCAAGTAAAATCTGTGTTGGGTTAAAATGTGAGTCACTTTAAATAAGCATCAGCTAACTGATTAAACGTAAATACAGGTATTAATGTGACCTACGAGCTCTTATGGCTTAATTACACAAACGGCGCCCTCTGTGGCCATAATGGGTAATTACAGGAAGCAGTGAGTGGTTCTGTAACAAAATCTTCACCTCTGTGACAAACCAGCAGCTTTACATCCACAGAAACACGAAACTTAAACGTTAAGTGTTCCTCGTCGACAAAAAACGCCGATTTCTGGTGTCTGTTTTTTTCATTTGTCCTTGTTTTACACTTTAGTGTCACAAAATCTTCCACAAGTCCACACATGAAATGTTGGGATGTAACGCTTATCAACAATAAATAGAACACAGTTTAATGTGGCATTAAATGTTTCATGTAATCTAAAATGTGGCAGAAGAATCTCGGCATCAGAAAACGAATTTTGACGCGTCTCAAACAACTTATTTGAAAGGTTTTAGATTTTGATCATGGTTCTGTTTGAACCTCAGCTTGAGACTTCGTTTGATGCTGCCACAGTCGCAGCTCTGTTCAGCCGTCTTGCTGCACGAGGGACAATAAGCCTCGGTTATGTTGGCCTGAGTGACTGCACATCAACAGACCAATTCTGTCTGCAGTCTAACAGGTTTCACGCTCTGCCCCTGCATTACGTCACCATGGAACCTGTTCAAACTCTTCCCTGGGTGATTAACATAGCCTTTATTTGTCAAGCCGGTTTGACGCGTCATCTAACCTGCAATCAGTGATGGGTAAACATAATTTATGTCCGCCTCAGAGAAAGTTAAACGATAGTCTCAGAAGGAGGAGTGCTCTCTGAATACTTGTTCAGATGAAACGTAAGAAGCAAACTTTAAATAAAAAAGCACAAGTGCCTAAAAGTCCACATTTTAATGTTGTGCTTCTTTAACCACTGTGAGAAAACAAATGGGATTCCTTAAACTTAAATGCATTATGTGGCATTTTTGGAGGATTTGAAAACATTTCTCCATCAGCAGAGTAATTTCGGATTTAACTCTTCTCTTAGGCAACAGAAAGTTCCACATTAAAAGGACTCTGTATTAAAAACGGCTCGGCCAAACAGCCCAGGAATGCTTCCAGACTTTTCAGACTGAACAAATATGTGGCTCTAAACGGCCAAACGCATGAAGCCTTGATCTTTAAGCCTTTTTCCACAACAAAGAAGCCTGAAACCAGCTTCAGCCGAGTGCATGGCGTATCTACCGTCATCCCTTAGAGCTCAAGTTCCTTTGAGTCCATAGATGCTCCTTTGAATGTGTTTATACAGTTTTGTTTACTGGGGTAGGACCAGATTCTCCCTTCCCCTCTGAAAGTATACTTGTGTAATTTTTGTTTAAAGCTTTTACATAATTTAGGTTGTAATTTACATCTAAACTGTATACAACCTTTAAAGGTGCAATTTGTGAGACTGACATCCTGTGGTCAAATTTGGTTGCTGCAGTCCATTTTTTAAAGCAAAATAACCCTTTAATTCCTGATCTGTGAGTTTCATAGCTAACGCCAGTTAGCTATGAAACTCACAGATCAAAATTGAAGACTAGTCATACACACCAACCAGCCAGCCAGTCCGTCCGTCCTTGTTGGGGGATGTGGCGATGTACTGTTTTGCTGCTTTATTCATTTTTATTAAATTTTTTTTTAAAAGTACATATCCAAAATATTTAACTTTAATTTTACAAACACAAACATTTCAGAAAAATACATTTCAGTTATTTCTAATTTTATTTTAAAATGTATTATTTTTAGTTTAATTCACCTGTTGCTGTCTTCACAAAAAATATGGAGATAAAAACTTTGAAAATGGCGAGCAGCAGAAACATGATTATTACACTTATTATGGTAAATGCCTCCGACATTTCCATCTTGCTGTTGGCTTGCGGCTAATTTGTGAACAACTCATTAAAGGAAGTAAAATGCCACGATGGATAATCACTTCACACACATTTCACTGTAATATCCAGTTGCTGGTAATTGAAAAAGTAGTTTGAAATACTTTTAGAGTCAACTATTTGCTTCTAATTCACCGTTAGCATTGTTCGCTTAACGTTAGCCACTAGCATGCAGCACCTGATATTGGAGTAAAACAGAAAAATGTTGTGGCTTCTTAGGGGTCGCTCCGGTTTACTGGCTTTGGTCCTTTAAACAACTCTGGAGCTTATTGCCTACTAGTGTATATAATTACAAATGCCTTTGCTGCAGTGTTGGCTTGCTACAAAAAATGGCAACCTCACAAACTGAGTGTAAACAATAGCTACAACTTGCTTTAATTTTGGAAAGAATACATTTCTGACAACCCCTTCAGCCGGCTGAGGAATGAAATCTGTTTCAGTATAACCTTTCTTCCAACATGATTGAGAGATTAAACTGTTGTGGTTATTTCACTGTAGAATTCTTACATATTGCTCCTTTAAGGGGAATCCCGTGATGCAGCTTGCGAGACATGACAAGTCATTTAATTACTCAAATCCATGGAGGGTTTTGCCAGAGAGTCATTAATTGGAAATGGAGACGACTCGGCTCATATTAAACGATTTAGGTGAGATTACCAGTAGTAAAGAGTTCTGGTTTCCATCACAAAAGCCTTATTGTTGTTTTGCACAGGTGGTTTGTTCTAACTTCATCTCAACAGTAGGACTTTTTCAGAATCGCTCGGGCCAAGAATGTTTGTCTGCAGGTTCTTGCCGTTGGCCACTGGATTGGCTGCAGACATATTCCGCTTAACTGAGGCTTAAAATGATGACTAATGGCATTTTAAATTTAGAATATTTGCCCACATATCAGCTTGTAGCTCTTGCACACCTGGGTGTGCGCTTTTGGCACAGCAAAGAATCAGACTTATTAAAGATATGATGGGGGTTTAGTCCTTCAAAGGATGATTTTGTGGTCTTTCTGCTCTCGTTACCATCAGACATAACACGTCTTTAGTGCTTCTGTGTGTTCGAAAACACCTCTTGTTATTACTGTTTTGATTTGGGGTCGGTACCTCGCCCTCACCGCCGAGTCAGCCGTGGTTATTCTACATGAAACCTGCTGCTAAACAAGCCTAAGCTTTCAGAAACTATCAGGAAAATCTGCAGACAGGAAATGTAGTTTTTCCCATTTGACAGCAGTAAGTAAAACGTGGCGAAACGACGACATGGCTTAGACGAGAACAGTTTCCTCCAAACATCCAGTGAGAGACGGAGCGTATCATTTCCTCTGTAATTGTTTCCTCGGGGTCTGTTCTCTCACACCTTTAATTTAGCTCTGCCTTGTAGGCTGTCCCCTGAGCTGGTAACAGCATTGCAGCCTCCAAGACTCCAGTCTCACTCCTTTTTATTTGTTCTCTCTGTTTTTGCTTCTTTTACTTTGACAGAAGCAATGCATCTGTCTGGTTTCTTCCTGTTGCTTTGCGGCTACACAGAAAGCAAAGGAGAGTGGTCATTTTTTGGGTATTGTGGGGTCTTATATATATGTATATATACCTCCACTAACCTTTGCCTGTGGCACCAACGGCCTTCTAAAAGATTTATAGCCAATGAAACGTCTCCTCTCAGCACGACTGATTGGATTTTCATCACAAGCCGCTCCAGTTTGACTGCGAGATATGTTCAAATTCCAGTTTTTCTGCCAGCACCTTGTTTGTATTTTGGTCTGTGCCCTCCCCTTCTGTATTTCATTTAGTTTTTGATATTTTGCCTGTGCTTGCAGATGGATCCTCCCCCCCATTTGTTTCATTCTTCTGCAGTTTAAATAAAACCCTGCTGTCTTCTGCCTCCTCCTCAAACAACTCGTTAGCACATCTGTCCTGGAGTAGCAATTTGTTTGCATCTGCAGACTTTGGGCTTTAAGCTCATAAGTAAACATGAGACACATCAGTGTGTGCGGTCTCTTGTTTTTCTACACCAACCTTCTCTTCTGCAGCTGATCCAGTGGCCGAACGTGGCTCTGTCCAAGGCACGATGAATGCATCTGTGTCACCGGCTCTTTCTGACCACGGGGCTGGATTTATCTTCCTAAAGGTCGCACAAGGAGATGTGAACCGGTGTCACTTCAGCATTATCTACAGACAGAATCAAGTTTCTCTGTGAAGTCGGCTAAGAACGAGAAAGGTGCAGCTATATGTATCGGACTCTTAAAAACTCATAAATGGTCACTTTGTCCTGCTCAGTTTGATCTATTGTAGCTCCAAAATTCATGTTGTTGCTTAATTAAAGAGCAGGTTCACTTAGAAACCATGTTTTACTTCTTATTTTTGAAAATGATTGATCACTCTAAAGTTGAATGTAGAAACGGTCTCCTACCCCTATTTCCTACATTAGCTTCTGATAGAAAATTGACAGAAAAAGGCATGAAAATCCTGACGGGTCTACATCACACCGTCGCTAACATTCATGGACTCACCCGTTTTCACTCACGACGGGGAAGGCTGTTGTTGGTTTAGCGCCCAGGAAACACCAGAGAACGACTTGGCTAGTAGAAGCTTAGCATTAACGGCTCCACCTCACAGCAGAACTCCTCCAGACTTGTGTTATTTGTGGAGATAAAACATCAACAATTCAGAGCAAACAGACAGTAGTAGAGTCGCGTTTCTGTTAGCCAATCAGAGGTGAGATGTCCAAATGTCAGGAAATAAGACTCCAAATCCCGACGTCTGAAGCTACTTTCTCCTCCAGCTGACTTCTGCCTTCTCAAATAGGTGCACTAGAGCTTTGTTTCCCCGTAATAGAACGACTTACAAGGTATTCATTCCTACTAGAAAACTCTGCAAACGTATTGAAAAATGAGTTGACCTTTAACCTGAGTGACCGTCAGATGAATCATTTTTTTTAGCTATGAAAGTGTTTATTTATAATGTTTTAAAGCATGAAACAACATTTAACATTTATTAAAGTCACAGTGTGCATTTTACCTGGTGATAAGGGGCAGTAGACACCTAAATTGTTGCAAGCGAGCAGTATTTTTGTGTTTAAGTAAGACCTTACCAACGGATGCCCATTAGGGTCAGAAAGCCTTGGAGAGTCCATACTTTAGCTAAATAACAAGCACATCAGACTCCCTTTTATCACTGACAACAAGTGAAGAGGTAAATGTGTAAAACAACATTTAAGAATGACGAAAGTTTTGTAACCATTTGTTACAAGTTAGTAAATGTATTTTGTCCTCATGGGCTCCCATAGAGGAAAACATGGTATCTAATATGGCGTCGCCCAGAGACCTAGACCCACTCCCATGTATTTTGGACCTGATGTTGTGGCTATGTTACAAAGCCGCCAACATTTTTCACCAACTGGGCATCACCAGGATACAGTCATGTATTTGTTGAGTTATCTGATTGTTTGTTTTGCACTATCCTACAGGGTACTACTGTAGATTATTTTTTACTGTATATATTGTATATCATATTTCTATTTCACCTGTTCCTTTGTCTCTCCTACTGCTTTGAGCATGTAGATGACACAAGAATTTCCCTCGGGATAAATAAAGTTGATCTTATCTTATCATTCATTTTCAACAACATTTTGATGGCTATTTCCAGAAATGAATAGTAAAAACTACACATTGTCTCTTTAAAAGAAGAAACCGCCATCGGTCATTTTCTTTGTTTTTAAAGTTTCCCTCCTCTAAACCAACCAAGTGCATTGGTAACGGCAAGGCAGCTTTATTTCTGTAGCACATTTCAGACACGGAAGCAATCAGTGTGATTTCCAGGTGCAAAATCAGCAAGAACTTAAACGTTAAAGTCAGAGTTGCAACGTAAAACAGCAGATTATACAATCAAAGACAAACCACCTCATGTCAGAGATTTAACGATGTTTTATCTTGGTGCTTTCCACTGAAAGAGTTGCTCACAATTGACCACATGTTTCAATCACTTCTCTGACTGCAATTTCTTCTTCTCTGTTTTTTTGTTTCTCCGTAATTCTGTCAGAACCGCTGTTTACGCTCTGCTGTTCTTTCTGTACCGTCAAACGTTCTCCGTTGTGAAAGTGAACCAGGCTCAAACGTTGAGCTGATTCGAAGGCAGCGCCCTTTCACGGGCCGCGCCGTTAGCTGCTGGTGGGGAGTCCCATCTGTGCCTAGCATGACTCATGGTCTGGTTTGGTGTCTGCCAGTGGACAAACACAATGGCCTCTGTACACAATAGGCCTGCCCCTGCTCGGCTGGAATGCAAGGCATGCTGTAACGGCTTCCGATACCGTCTATCTGGAGATTGGGTTACATGGCAAGAAAAGTAAATCAGTCCAATCGACGACCCTTTTTCTGTTGTTTTAGCTTCCAAACAGGTCTGCCACATTGTAAAGTTTCTACGTGGTCTGCGCAGGCAGCTCCGATGAGAAAGGGTCAGTTTCTGTTACGCAGCAGTTCTTATTGCTGCTGCGAGGACAGGAAACGTGGCTTAAACAGGAAGCGTCGACACGAGAGAACAGAGCTTCTGACTTCAGTGCTTGGAAGCCGGGATCCTCTGGGAGCTGCGGCACACTCACGAACATTTAGTGTGGTAATTGAGGGAGTGCAGCTTCTACAAACAGCTGGTCCCCGTGTGGCTTGGAGGCTTACCCTTAAACCCTGCTAACCTAGTGGTCACAGAGACGCTGCAGCTGCAGAAGGTGCCGCGAATTAACACGTCTTTCTGAAGCGGTCAAGCCATCTTTGGTAGTTGTTAACTTCCCGCTGCCCTTTTCACGTGCCTACCCTGTTGTCTAAGCGGGGATCCGTCATCTAACTGCCTGTAGGAGGGAGTTTTTGTCTTTGTTTGCATCCATGAATGTAAATTTTTACTGGTGGCGATCTGCTGAGTAACCAGGGAGTTTTTCCTACACTTCTAGTCGTTTATCAGAAAGACTGCATCCTTTTAATGGGCGGGAGGAATTTGCGAGCCCCCCTCCGTCTGTTTTGAGTCTGGATTATAATTTCCAGCAGGAGTCACAAACATTGACGTGTCTTAATGCCCGGGCCCGCTGTGTGCCATCTCATCCGGGGAGCTTTCCGTTAATCTGTTTCTCAGCCAGTTTTCTCATTTGTATGCAAAGCTTTTCTTCTCTTTTTCTTTTAACGTCAGGACTGCCCTTCTCTCTTCGAGTGACACTTCAAAGAACAGATAAAGAGCCGTAGTCGTGGAAAAGTAAGAGGTTCCCATCTCCCCTCAGTAGCTGTATATTAGGTGATGCTGGAAGAGGAATCTGGTGACACTCGGCACTGATTTGACCTTTTTCTACCAGATGGAGAGTTTTGTTTGTACGGCGTCCTGTTCTGCTACAGTTGAAAACTGACAATTGTTGATATTCAGCCTTTATTTGTTCATTTAAGCCACGAAAGCTCAGATCTGAATGAATATCCATTTGTTTTGTTTCCTCTTCCTGTGAATGCTTCCCCTCCACGTTCAGCGAGGGTCCTTTGGGCTTTTTCCCAAGGATGTTCATTATCAAAACTCTGAACTAATTCCCCTAATCAGCGTGTTGCTTCGCCCTCCTCCTCCTCACAAATCCACCCCTCTTCTTGGGTCTTTTTATTCTGCTGAGCAGGATAAGCTGCAGCAGGACACAGGGTGGTGGAGGGGCAGCGGTTTATTCTCCACGTCCATAATTTCCTCACGAGGAGAGGCAGTTTTCTCACAATAACAAACACTTTTGCTCAAGAGAGCACCGCTTTCTAGGCTCAGACCTTCAGGATTCCCCTGAACAGTTTTCTCGGGTGATCCCGTCTGAGGACTGGATTTAACCCGGGGAGTTTTTAGCTTCCTCTAGATCAACACACCTAACAGCAATGAGCTCCTTCTGCCTCAAAGCGCAGTCTTGATTCATTTCCGTAAAGGAAAGATGAACGTCTGATGCGGGAACATTTTTCCCTTCATCCTGAGACCAAGATCAGCTCAAACCTGCAGGTTCTCTGAGACGGACTGGGCAGTGATAATTATCCCCCATCCTTCCTCCTATTTATATGTAAATACAGGAATGCAGTGAAGCATAGCATCGAGGAGCGGAGAGGAGAAACGTCCTTGTTGCCTCTAACGTGTCCTCTTGCTGTGTGGAGCGAAGCGGCGAGGAATGCACTCGTGCGTCTGCACCAGCCTGCCTCCTTTCTCCTGTTTGGCACTAAAACAGAAAACTACCATTGCTCCTCCTCTCCATAGACTTAAAGAAACTCGAGGAAGTGTTTAGAAGGTTTTTCTTCTCCTGCAGTGATGAGGATGTTGTGACATGGTTGGATAACCCAGGACGAGCTGCACCACAGAGAACAATGAGCCCTACCTACCTTCCTAACGTTCTCATCAGCAGCAGCATTTGTGGGATTTTGGCTTAAACACATCATTATTAGAATGTGGTTAACCATCCTGCAGCATTCAAACAGCAGCTGCGTCTTCAGCAGGACTCTACGTAGACATTTATAAAACCATCAAATTCGCAGCTTAGAGGTTTCGCAGTTAACATTACAAGGAGATTTATTTTAGCTGGAGCATGTAGCTTCCAAGAACTCGTCGTGTTCGGATTTCCTGCAGCAAACCTTTAGTGCAGACCCGGTTCTGCTTTTACAAATATAAATCTAGTTTGATGGCTTTGCCTGCAGCAGAGCGCCCGTTTGTTATTAGTGTTGCCTTCTTTCCCCTCCTGTGTGGTTTGGAGGTTATTAGAAAATGTAAATGGTCTGTATTTGATATAGCGCCTTCTAGAGTCCTGGAACCCCCCAAGGCGCTTTACAACACAATCAGTCATTCACCCATTCACACACTGGTGGGGATGAGCTACGATGTAGCCACAGCTGACCTGGGGCGCACTGACAGAGGCGAGGCTGCCGAGCACTGGCGCCACCGGTCCCTCCGACCACCACCAGCAGGCAACGTGGGTTAAGTGTCTTGCCCAAGGACACAACGGCAGCGACAGACTGAGCGGGGCTCGAACCTGCAACCTTCTGATTACGGGGCAAGCACTTAACTCCTGTGCCACCGTCGCCCCATAGTCGCTGATGTAGATCAGCAGCAGAGTTTAATGTGCAAAAATAAACATCTGAATAGTTTTGCTTGAGGCCGATTAATCATGTTTAATCATGGGCTGTCTGGCAGCAAGCCAATAGTTTCGGATAGCAAATTTCTGTCATTAGGAAGGGAACCAACAGCTAAACTTGTTCTTGTTTGATTTTGTTTGTTTGCAGAAATTAGTGGAATTTTTAAAAGTTTGAAACTGATTATTTATCCAGATTTCCACCAGCGAGTGTTTCTCAATTTAAAAAAGTCAAAGTCGCAAAAGTCAGAATCCGCCGTTCCCAGCTTGAATAACAGCAAAGCTGGTAAAATCCTGATTAACTAGCGGTGACAAACTCTTATATCTTTGGTGTGTTCCTACTGTGTTTAGTTTCCAATTCCATTTTTGGTTCTTTTTAAAACACGGGAAAGGTTTTTCTTTACCTCGCTAACGTTTCGTTTGCCGACTGCAAAACATCCTCAGAGCTGACGCTGATGGTGGCGTCACTTCCTACTCCGTTTATCCGCGGGCAGCAGAGGACATTGTCGCCCTCTGCTGCCCGCATAATTATTCTACCGGCAGACAAAGGAAGAACCACAGTAGTTATGGACAAAGAAAAATATAAACAGATGAAACCGATTAGGACAAAAGTACATACAAAATACTTAAAAAAGATCCAGCAGAAAGCTTTAAGAAAAACATGAAAAAATTACTGAAGCCGCTACAAAAAAGGCAAAATAACAGAAAAAAATATACAAGCACTGGATCCCTACAGCAAACATAATACCAAGAATCTATGGAAGTCCAAAAATACACAAACAAAACACCACTTAGACCAATAGTAGACAGCATAGGTACACCAACATACAACATGGCAAAAGAAATCAGCCAAATCATCAGCCCGCTATTAGGAAACACAGATCAACACTGCAAAAAATAGTATAGAACTGGCAAAAGAACTAAAAGAAATTACAATAGAAGACAACGACATACTCATCTCACATGACGTCACATCTCTGTTCACAAAAACACCAACCCAAAAAACCATAGACATATTAGTTAACAGAATCAGACAAGACAAGACTTTACACAAAAGAACAAACCTCACAACAGATGACATAGCACAACTGATAGGACTGGCAGCTAACTCCACTTACTTCACATACGACAACACAATATACAAACAACTGGAAGACTTCGCCATGGGTAACCCGTTATCAGCCACCCTGTGCGAGTTTTTCATGGAAGACCTAGAACAAAAAGCCATAGCCACCGCCCCCCCAAACTGCAAAATAAAACTATGGAAACGCTACGTAGACGACATACTGGAAATCATACCAAAACAGAAACACTAACACAACACTTGAATAACATTGACGACACGGGCAGCATAAAATTCACTTATGAGTCAGAAACAGACGGCAGTATAGCATTTATGGACATGAAAATCACCAGACAGACCGACGGGACCCTAAACATAAACACATACAGGAAACCAACACACACAGACCAATATCTATTATGGACATCAGAACACCCCACCATACACAAAATGTCAGTAATCAGAACATTATATCACCGAGCAAACATAGTAACAGAAGAAAGAGACCGTAAACAAGAGGACAAACACATACAACACGCTTTAAAGACATGCGGATACCCGACATGGGCAATAAACAAAGGAAAACAACAAACAACAACAGAAAGAAAAAAACAACCAAAGAAAAGAACTAGAAACCCAGAAAGACAAGAACCAAAACCAGTGATAACCCTACCATACATTAAAGGCATAACAGAAAAAATAACAGCAACAATGAAAAAAAAAACAACATAAACACACCAACAAAACCATACACAACAGTTAGAAACAGAGTAGTACACCCAAAAGACAAGATACCAGCTGGACTTAAATGTGGAGTCGTTTACGAAATCCCATGCAAACTCTGCCATAAAACATACATAGGAGAAACCGGACGCCAACTCAACACACGAACAATAGAACATAGAAAGGAGTGCGAGAGAGAAACAAGTCAAACACACAAGAGCAGCAGAACAAGAAGCAGAAAGCACAATAAAGAAATCAGCCGTAACAGATCACTGCATAAGAGAAAACACCGAACAACAGAAATACAAAAGATGGATAAAAGAAGCAATCGAGATAAGGAGACGTGGATGTGGGACCATGAACAGGGACGACGGAGTTTACACTTTAGACCACGCATGGGACTGCATCATCGGAGAGGGGAGAGCGGGCAGCAGAGGGCGACAACGTCCTCTGCTGCCCGCAGATAATCGGAGTAGGAAATGACGCCACCATCAGCGTCAGCCTGAGGATGTTTTGCAGTCGGCAAACGAAACGTTAGCAAGGTAAAAAAAAAAACCTTTCCTGTGTTTTAAAAAGAACCAAAAATGGAATTGGTGACAAACTCATCAGAGCTAAGAAAACAATAAAAAAATAAAAAAATAAAAAATCACTTTCTGGGAAATTTAGTTAAAAATATTTCCTGAGTAGAAACTAAATAATTTCCCTCATCAGTGGCTGATTGTGACTAATGGGTCTGTTTGTTGTTTTTGCCGGCTCAGAAACCCTTTTCTCCTCCTGGTGGTGTCACATGCTCTAACGAAAACATGCAGAGAGATCAGAAACCTGCTCAGCTGAAACTCATCTGTAAAGGTTGTTGGTTCACTTCTGCTGTTTACCCTTCAACATGCACAGAACACCTGTCTGTCTCCCCGGCTTCCACCTGGTCCACTTCCCTCCTTCGCCTAAAACTTTAGAGAATCTCAACCTTCACTTCCTGGATTGTTTCAGGTGTCAAAACAAACTGACAGCTGAGACGCTCACATGATCACAGCGTTGTCCGTAACATGCTGCACTGAGTCCGGGTCACAGTCGTTTTTTTCTTCCAACAAATTAGCAGGATGTGCAGGGCGTGTCAGATCACAGCTCCGATAACGTCCAGTGACGGAGGATTCACTTGTGTCCAGAGTCCGACTCGGTGTTTAACAGTCTGTGCATCATGCTTGAAGGGAAGCTGCATGTACACCATGTTTTATAGTCAGTAGAATAACAGTGCTACGATAAACAAACGGTGGTACACCATCTAAAGTAGTTCAAGAAGAAAATGTTTTAAACTTAATACAAACATTCAGCTGATAGAAAATTCTAATCCTCAGTAAAATACTAGTTATTCTCATAATTTCTTCCATATTGAAACCCAGGAATATTCATTCTTGCTGGCAAAAGACATGCTGTAGTGTTTTTGCCTCTCTGATGAGCTCTACCTCAGGAGGTAGAGCCGGTTGTTCAGTAAATGAAAGGTTGTAGGTTCAATCCCGGCTCCGACCAGAAATGCTGCTGTGTCCTTAAAGGGGCATTATGGAAGTTTGACAGTCAAAACATGTATAGAAATAATACATTTCTTCTTCATACATTCTCCTGCAATGCCCTGGTCCTGTAGAATGAGCCCTGGCATTTTTACTGTGATTGCCTGTTTTTCTGTAAAATCACAGAAAAAGAGAGATGCTCGGGTCGAGCAGGCTGCTTCATGCACGTTCACGCTCAGGCATCGCCCGTAGCATTTGCTATCCGTAGCTTTAGCAGCAGAGAGAGAGGTAGTGCCAACTCAGCGACTTTGTCGCTGTTCCTAACGCCTAGTGATGAACCTAGCTACATTTCTGAGGACCCTTAGCTACTTTCTGTAGAACTTTCTTCTAGATATTTCCTGCAAATTAGCTACAAAATAGCCATTTTCGCTCCGAACTGTTCTTTGGTTTGATGTTGTTTCAGCTGTCATCAAGGATATAAAAGTTACAGATACTGTGAAGGTTACTAGAGTGTAGCTCATCTTACAAGATGTCTGACTCTCATGCAGAAGACTTTGGTTCGATTCTGGATGTGAACATAGTTAATTTAGAGTTTATTTTTTACATTAATGGTATTTTTTCCTGTAAGATGCCCAAATTTTTATTTGAGACTCGCCGAACGGCATTGAATTAACAGATAAAAAAGATGTGGGTTCAACTTTCATTTTGGAACAATTTTTCAAGCAAGGGAAGGGAATGATCTGAGCATGCAGGAGGACTGACCCATCATAAACCTTTGTCGGCTGTGCTGAAGAGAAAGCTACAGAACCAAATTATTTAATTAATTAGCTGCGTGTTCTCCTGCCCTCTGTCCTCCGGGACACACACACACACACACACACACACACACACACACACACACACACACACACACACACACACACACACACACACACACACACACACACACACACACACACACACACACACGCGCACACACGCACACACGGGACTGTCTCAGCTGTTATATTCGTTGAGTGTGCACGTACAGCATGCGCGCCTCGTGCACGAGCCTACTATTGAAGCTGCCGTTACGCTTTTGGCCTGAGGGGGCAATCACGAGCATAAAAATTCAAAAGTCTGTAAAGTCCCTTTAAGCAAGACGCTTAACCCACCTTGCCTGCTGGTGGTGGTCGGAGGGACCGGTGGCACCAGTTTGGCAGCCTCACCTCTGTCAGTGCGCCCCAGGGCAGCTGTGGCTACACTGTAGCTCATCCCCACCAGTGTGTGAATGACTGATTATGTTGTGAAGTGCCTTGGGGGGTTGTAGAACCCTAAGAAAGTGCTATACAAATACAATTCAATACAAAAACTCTAGAACCATAAGATGGATTTTGATCAGATTTTCAGAAAGTAAGAACGTCGCTCCGTCACTGACAGAAGCCCATCCCTCCATCGGACGTGTGAGCGTTGTGTAACATAAGAGTGGTTGTCCTCCAACATTTCTGGAGTGAAACGGGAACAAACGCGTTACACGTAGCTGGACGGGAGAATAGCAACATGGTAACAAACAAGGAGAGCCTGCTGCGTGTATCCAAAAGGGTCCGTGCGGATTCTTCTCTGTTCAGTTCACCTCGGAGGTCTCACAGAAAACGCTCTGTTTTTTTAGCTACTGGAAGTTTGCACGTGACTTTCCAGATGTTTTACTCTGCTTTCACGTTTGACTTCCTGTCTGGCCCGATGGGAGCTGTGGAATTTGTGTTCCAGAAGCGTAGCACATAAAAATAGACTTAAAATGTTAGCAACACATCTTTACTCTCCTGGTACGTGTCCGAAACGTGAAGCTTCGCTGCCGGCGGCTAATTGCCACAAAATAAGTCGCGTCTGGCGGAAAGAAGGACCAGGTACCTGAAGTTACATATCGTTGCCACAACCAATCAGCATAAGTGAACAAAAGACAAGTTGTAACTCGATTTTTAACCTCAAATCTGATGCGTTATTAACCAAGAGTCATCACAACACACACACCCAGAGCACTAACAGCAACATGACACTCAGGTCAAGGTTTGAGCAGGTCTGAGCCAACTCCACCATTACACCACATAAGAGGATTTTTGAAATGATACGATTTCCTTTAGTTCTGGGCCCTCGGAGTGAGATCTTCTCTACAGACGTTGGTCCACCCGAGATGTCCTGATAACAAATCTCTGAATCTCTCTTTTACCATCATTTTCACATTGCTCACCGCTAACCACCAGCTTAAATACAAGCTTGAAATCAATGCACTTATTTCAATTTTGGGTTAATGTGAGGTAAGTGGTTGTTCTTGCTAAAACGCAGCTAGCAACAAGATAGTCACAGTATCAAATTAGGAAGGATTTAGACTTGGAACGGCTCGTAATTCAGGTTATTCTTCCTTTCTGGGTGTAAAGCCACTTCATCCATCATTTTCTCACAGAAGGAAAATCTTTGCATAATCTTCTATGCTTTTTATATTTACTTTTTGCTCTGGTAGTGAATGTTGTGCGACACGGGGAAGAAGCCAAAGGTGAGTAGTGCAGCAGCTGTTTCTGTGGAGGACTGACAGGAGAGAAAAATGAAAGGTATCAAGGAAAGGGTTCGTTGTTCCCACTAGACAAACGGTTAGTGCCAGAGGGAAAAGGGTGGAGACTAAAGTTCAGGCCTCGGGTTTATTTAAGTGGAATTTTCTGCCACTCATGCCAGTTTACTCTAATGACTGTTTGCATTTCTCTTCCATGCAGGGCATTTAATCTCCGTCTGTTTCCACGAGTTAGACTTTTACAGCCCCTGTAAAAAGACGGAGCATAAATTTGTGTCATCATGTAGCGCACAATTAAAGCAACTAGAGCACGAGCAACTCGGGCACACTGCAGGAAATCTCTTCTGTGAAACAAAGCAGTTTTTCAGGCTCTGAACGGATCTGTGTTTGCAAAAGAAACACATCTGTGGTATAAAAAAACTCAAACATTTCAAGAAGCTTTTACTCTTTACCCGTTTCTGTTACGAGTGATCAACTTTGTCATTTAAGCAGACCTGGTGGTTTGTTTCTATCTCTCTCTGAAGCCGAACGGACCGAGTTAGCTTAGCGCTTTTTAGTTTTACGGTACAAATTCAGTTTTATCCCCACGAAGATCAAGTCACAAACCTTTCATAAGTGAACATGTCGGGGTGTTGGATTTAAAGGAGTCATTTTCGGACTATGAAGGTCTCTTATGTTATAGAAGAAAATTTGGTTAATAGCTTTTAACATGTAGATAGGCAAGACAGTTATCATTAGAACGACAGAAGAACAGAACCAAGGTGGAAAGCTAATTAGCACTAGAGCTAGTCGAGAAGACGAGCGATTCCAGTATGTTATCATTCTGGCTCCAAATGGAAACCGTGAGCCTATCTATCAGAGCTAATGTGCTTCGTGCACAAAGTAAACTTTTGCTATGATGTAAAAAAAAAATCAGACCATAGACGATTTTTATAGGGTCTGGCAAGGTTGGCATGAGCAGATTAAGGATCCAGTGGGTGTCTTCTCTGCTGCATCTCGCTGCGGTTTTGGGTTTTGAGATGTTTCCCTCTGATAAGACTGGTTTAAATGAGGCTCGTGTAAGTCTGTTTATTGAGAATCGTTGGATATCTAGTTTTTCTATCCCTAGCTGGGTTCAAGAACGAACCAGCAGCCAGTCTTGTCAAACTAATCTTTGTGATCCTTGCTCTGTAAAGTCAACAGTATCTTAGAGGTTTTGCTCCATGCTGCATGTTGGATGCAGCACTTTGTATTTTATACCACTTACACGGACTTGTGCAGTTAAATAGCATGTCTGGTTTGGCCAGAGCGGTCCGCGACCATACAAGTGTAGTCTTCCTGCCAGATGAAAGTTTCGTGTTCTGCAGCCACACGAAAGGAGGACAAATGGTTATTTTTCCCAAGTGTCATCTACTGATCTTTGCTAGTGAGAAGAAGCCGCTCTGGGGAGAACGTGGTGTTATCAGCCAACGCAGACTCACAGAGACTTGATGAATGTCCCACTGCTCTGGCTCTAGGGATCAACTTGCACTTCATTGAAATTCCTCTGATACTTGATCCTGGCTCACTACTGACTAGTGGAACCTTTTCACACTGATGACCCTTTCCTTTAAAATCTACATTCACAATCACCAGTTTTACTGAGGGGCTTATCCATTTATTCTGGAAGAAATAGAAAAAAGTGTGTGTTGCCTCTTTTGGGCAGTGGTGCTACCCCTAGAAAATAGCTGGCCCCCCTGGAAAGACCAGTGTTAATAAATTATATTATCGTTCACTCAAACCATAAATTCATCTTATTTATTAAAGATATAAACGTAAAATGCAATAAAAATTTATACAATTAATGAATTTTAAAAATGTGTTTCTGCTGCTAACCATTTAAAAAAATTATATCTTCATAGTTTTTTGTGAAGACAGCAACTGATGAATTAAACAAAAAATTATATATTCTAAAATAAATTTTAAATAATGGAAATATATTCTTCTGAAATGTTTGTTTCTCACATTTGAGTCAAGTGTTTCAGATACATATTGTGTTTTTTAACCTCCTAAATTTCCAGGTTTTATGAATGCAGTGGGGTTTGTCCCGTGGGCGGGATGCTGGAATGCTAAAGGATTAATAAAAAAGACAAAGAGAGAAATGCAATGCATTGTCGCAGGCTATGTGTGCCACCCCAGCATTTTCTTTAGCCCTGCCTGGCCACCCTTATCAAACTTTTCTGGAGGTGCCCCTGCTCCTGGATTGAACAATTTCCTTCCTACCTGCACGATGCTTCTTAGGCTTGGTAGTAGAGTTGTCAACACTGGATTGGCTTCTTACCTTTTAAGTGTGAACTCAAGTAACCTGGCCAACTTCCCTTTTGCATTATGTGGAAATAATGAGCTAGTAAGGAAAACGGCTGACTAGCGATGGGTACCGAATTCGGTACTTTTTAAGGTACCGAACGAATTACAAAGTACCGACTGAGCACCGAGTCACGTAATTTGAAACGGTGCCTCGTTTCGGTACCCGTCCTTCATAACGAGAACTTGCCTAGACAGCTGCGCATGCGCAAGAGCGTTATGTCGTCGGTCGCTGCGAGCGAGTTGTAAACAGAGCAGCATGGTAGAAAGAACGCACGCTAAAGCTTGGCTCCACTTCACTAAATGTGATGGGTAACTGGGTGATGATGAAACCAGCGACAACGATCTAAATGAGACATCCTCATCTTAATCTGCTTCGGTAGGTAAATAAAATGTTTAAGATAACGTTAGCTTGATATGGTAGCTTCCGTTTTGCTAATGGTGCGTTCGCTTTCTCCTCGGAACTCCGAATTTCTGACTAGAAGAACATGAACGCGCTCTAAAGTTTGGCTTCACTTTACTAAATGCGACGGGTGATTGGGTGAAGATGAAACCAGCGACAACGATCTAAGTGTGAGGCATCATCGTTTTAATCTGCTCCAGCAGCTAAATAAACAGTTTAAGATAACGTTAGCTTGATATGTTAGCTTCCATTGCCACCATTGTTATCAGCTAATGGTGCGTTCGCTTTCTCCTCGGAAATTCTAACTTCCCAGTAGGAAAAATCAAATAAAAGTGGACGGCAAAAGGAATGAAGATACACAGTAAATTTAGTTCACAGTAAAGATGTTTGCTTCAGTTTAATTATCAGCTTATAAAACTACAATGCCGATGTTAAAATACAAACAGTTGTATGTTATTAATCGTGATATTTATAAAATATGGTTATAAATTGAGAAAAATATATGTTTAATTATAAAAGAGAATTAAAATATTAAACACTCAAAAGTATTGGTACCATTAAGTACCGGTATCGATTCGTAGGTACCGGGAATTGGTACTGAATCCATTCAAATGTCAAAGGTACCCATCCCTGCAGCTGACTGTTATTGCTGCCCCCGCAACCCAACTCCGGGTAGGTGGAAGAAAATTGTTGGATGGAGTGGGTGTGAGAGCTTCACGTTCAAGGGCGTCAGTTTGTTTTCAGAATTGCTGGGGACAATAACCATACACTTGAGTGGGGTTTAAAAATTGCTGGGGACAATAAAGTAGGCTAGCACAGGGGTCGGCGGCTCTGGAACCGCATGCGGCTCTTCCATCCATCTGATGCGGCTCTCTGTGCTTGTGAAATAATGAATGGATATTTAAATAAAAAGCTTTATATTTTACTGCATTAATTTTACATCTGTAAGCTAATTCTAAATGTAAAGATTTTCTGCGTAAACCTGAACAGTTCCAACCCGGTCTTACTGTGAGACCGGGTTGACGCGTCACGCTTGTGCGTAATCATATCGGCGCTTCTGAGCTGCTTTCTGACCTTCCCCACCTACAAAGTTTAATTACAACAATCAAACGTGACAGAGCCTGGATTTGTATTCTGAACAGTAAACATGTTTTAAAAAGAAACGTAGGACAAAAGGGGCACCTGCTCAGTAAAACCACCAACAGGGTGAAAAATACCAAAAATTGAAGGCAGAGACGGGCTACAACTTCTGGATCCATTTTATATAAATCGTTTTATTGATTATCGTCTAATGAAAGATAATTAAGACGTACATGAGCGACCAGGCGCGTTGCAAGCTTTTCAAAAGTGTGGGGGATGTTGTCTGTGCCTAAAATAATTTCATGTTATTCATATTGTTAGTTTAATTTCCATAATAGTGGAGCAGGTGCGAATTTTAGACGCGTCACGCACGTCTCCGTTTCAAACATGTTTAAACTGTTCAGAATACAAATCTAGGCTCTGTCTCGTTAGATTGGTGCAACTAAAGTTTGTACTGAATGAAACTTTACATTAAACCATGTTGAAAAGTAAAGGATCTGATTAAATAGTTTCCCCCTCATTTACAGTCAGTACAGTGCAGTGCGCACGGCTCTGGGGTTAATCAAGTTTAATTGTAACATTAATGTGTTACTGGACACGCTGGTCTGGTTGGTTAGACCAGTGTTTGAAGTGGAAAACACACACACACACACACACACACACACACACACACACACACACACACACACACACACACACACCAATTAAAATAATGCTGATAGCGTGGACTAGAAGACAGGTGATGGTTTACGTATTTAAATGATGATCAGGCTGCTGTAAAATGTAATCTCCATCCACATCCAGACACAATTATCCTCTATTCTTTCTCTAGTTGCTCTGCTCTTGTCTGGGCCGATCAGCTGATGGTGCGCGCGGCACGCCTAACTAGCGGCTGATGCACATTTTACGCATTTGGAGAGGTGGACTGGATGCTTTGCGTTTACTGGAAGTTGGTCCACTTAACGCACGGGTGTAGACTACATATTAATGACAAATGAATGAAAATTAAATTGTGAGTTTTTACTTCATATTTTAGAAATAAAAATGATGGGGGGAACACATTTATGACGTCTTTTAAAACTAAATTTTCTAGCGCGACCTGCCTGCTTCACTAAGTCACTGCTTATTAAAATCCGTCCAAAATTACCGTTGCCCACCCAAAAATGAAAACCTGGCGCCGCGCCAGTTATAAACCTCTGCAAATTGTTGTTCTTCACTTTATCAAACTCAGACTTTGTACAGCTAATGCCAAGATGTAAAATTATGAATTCAGTCGAGCTCTTCCGTCCCTCCCTCTCCTGCTCTCCTGGAAACCCGACATCGGCTGGGAGGTGAAGAAGGAGATGAGGCTAACAGAGTGAGTGTGACGTAAAGAAACCAGACTGGTGTGGAGGTGAGCAAAACAGCTGGAAAAGTGTGGGTGTTGAATCCCCCACGGGTGCGACGCCCCCGGCTGCTGTCACCTGTTGTGAGCAGCGCTCTGCTGTCTGAGGGTAGGCCCCGCCCGCAACGCTGCGGCTGCTGCGGTGTTTTCTTTACCGTGGGAAATGGGTAATAATGGCTCTTTGATGGGAACAGGTTACCGACCCCTGGTATAAGATCTGAACTGGTAAAACAAAAATCCTCATCAGCAGGCTTTTTTGAAAGAGGGGGGACACAGCTGCCAATCACGAATTTTGCCGGGGACATGTCCCCGGTGTCCCCGGTTAAAATGACGCCTATGTTCACGTTTCTTTTTTAGATTTTTTCAACTTACAGCATACTTGTTCCCTCAGTTTGTTTTGATCGTTTTCAAAAGTTTTCTGAGATCATTATCCCATCTGTTGATTCATAAATGGTTACTGTCCCCTTTTTCCCTTTTGGCTCAAGTCAGACTCAGGCGGAACATCTGCCTCCAGCTCATCTCAGCATCCCACTTTTATGGTGTCAACCCCCTGAACTGTCTGTAATTACATAAAAGAGTAGAAAGGCACTCAGAACTGTAAACACCCCACGTCTTTGGTCTTAAATGCTACCAAATGGTTTTGGAATGTCTTGTTGAAGTAACGTTTTTCTAAAGAGCTGTTATAAACGGATGCTGTCAGAAGCCAACATGTGTCCCGCCACTCTTGCCATTCTCGACGTAGGAAGTCAAAGAGCGTCAGCCTCTATGTTTTCTACAGAAATGGGTTTTTGTGTGTATCAGCCTGCCTTCTTCCATCCCTTTCATCTGGAATGATCCTTCTCTCAACAGGAGGCATCATGAAGAGAAATGAAATCGGGGTAGTGGATAGGTTGGCAGATGTCTGCTTTAAATAGAAGTGTTCTCCATGTGCTCTGCTCATTGTTGCTTCCATTCTAAAGCGTGTCAGTCATAGTCCCAGGGGCTCTCTCCAGCTGTGCTGTGCTGTAGGTAGGTAGGTAGATGGTCCTCAGTCTGTTTGGAGGAGCTGCTTCTACAAATCCCACATATGGGTTCAACCATGTGGGCTGTCATGCCAGATGAGGCCCACACGGGAGTGGAGGACCCGATATTATGAGCCACTTAAAATTTGGCCCGTTTTCATGCCTTAAATATCGAGCAGATTTTACATTTGGCGTGAGTTTGATGCTTTTTAGTGTCGTGTTTATTCGAGCAGAGAGATGCTAGGAATGAATTAAAGCTGACAAAACGTTACATCTGTCGGTACTGCAGCAGCACCCAGCACTGGTTTTAATAAATCACTAAGAATGTTTTATGTAACATAATAGAGGATGGACTCTTTCTCTACAGTCTGGATGAGGGATAACATTGGTTTCCTGGATTTGATACATGCTTGTTTGATAAATCTTCCAGCTTCATTGCTCAGGGCCTGAATTTGGCCTTTTTTAGGGTCTGTGTGAAAATCAGAATTCAGCCAACATTCTTTTTTTTGTTGGTGAGATTAGTTTAGAATATGGAAGCATAAGACGATCCCAACAAATCCAATCAATGTACATTAGCCATCTGCCTACCCATCCATCTTTCTTTTGGTCTGTTTTCTACAGAAGAAGCTGTTTTCAGCTGCTTGTACCCAGGATCTAATTCTTCTGGTCGTGATCCAAATGTTGGGACCTCAGGTGCAAGCTAGAACATAAATGAAACCGTAAATCAAAAACAAACCCTTTCAGTTCAATCCTTGTTCACCATGACAGAGTGGATCAACACCGTTATTACTGCAGACGAAGCTCTGATCTGGCGCTCCAGCTAGGGGTGGTAACCCAAAACCGGCTCCTGTTGAGAACCGGTTTCAGCTGTTTTAAATCCTAGGAATTGTTTGACACTTTTACAAATGGTGACGTTTTCACGTCCTCTCCTGTTAATGCTGCAGGCAACTAATCAACAAACACTGCCCACCATGCTAGCATCATTAGCCTTATACATACACCTCCACGCTAGCAGACTCCAGTGACTAATGTCGGACCTGTGGTGAGATTTTGTCCATTTTGCAAAAGCTACAGCAACACAAGGCGACTACCTTTGCAAGAAGCGTGAAGGAGAACATTTGGAAAGATCTTTTCAAATGACACCAGGTACAACTGATTATCCATCTTAAACAAACTGACACTCATAATGCAGCAGACCGTGTGCAATTAATGTTTTGCCACCTAATGAACTACTCTGGAATTGATAAGGAATTGGATAGACGGACTCAACAATGGCGTTGATAATGATAAAAACACATCAATTCCCACCTCTAGGCCTAGCTCTCACTTTTACCATCGCTAATGAGTAAGGAGACCTGGACTCCTTCACTTGAGGTATAGACTCACTTCCAACCAGAAGGAAACATTCCACCTTTTTTCCCAGCCAGTAATCATGACCTCAGACTTTGAAGAGCTTATTCTCATCTTGGCTGCTTCCATTTTGGCGGTGAACCACCTAGGTACACATGACTTAAAGAAAACAACACAACCACATCATCTGCAAAATCAGGTGGGACCCTGAGATTACCAAGCTGAACAAGAAGGATTGGAGTCAAGTGGCAGGCCCAGCAGAGGCCAACCTTGACTTGGTGCCCAGCATACAGATACAGCTTTTGCCCTCACAAGTGACCCTGGCACTTCCCTCTCTCACACCACACCCACACAACACCTTCCATAAACCTTCTCCAAGTCCACAAAACACACGAGCTAGACAACTAAACAGTTGTCACCCCCTGAGCAACTCTACAGGGTAGGGATGTAAGAAAATATCGATATGGCAATATATCGTGATATTGTTTCCTGCAATATTATATCGATATTCGAAAGCCTTGTATCGAATTTTGGGAATAATTCACATGCAAACATTTGTGTATTTTCATTTCAAAAGCTGACTTCTAGTTGGCAGCAGTGTGCAGTGGGTTTTGTTTCCACTATTGAAATGTAAATCTCTTTATTATGGTTCAGATACATCACAATAAACATGTTAAGTATCAGTTTGGGCAGTTTATTAAAATTTCCTACAATAGATTCAGTCTAAAAAAATCGCTACTATTGTCTGGCTGAATGTATCGCAATATATCGTGGTATATCGTATCGTCTCCCCCGTATCGTGATGCATATCGTATTGCCAGAAATTCACCAATACACATCCCTACTACAGGGTAAAAAACCTTTTCCCAGAAGAAGTTAAAAGCCGCACACCTGCTCTTAAATCCCAGGTTTGACCTTCAGTCAGAGCCTCCTTTATGACTCTTAAATAAACTTTCCTGTGAGAAGAACATTTATCATCCTTGTAGAAGAAATCTGGCTGAAAACATAATGGTAGTAGTTGGAATTTTACCCCATTTTCACGTCCAGCAAACCCAAGCAACACAATGTTTAAGCTGCAGGCAGCCTTTCAAAAGAGAAACTACTAATGGGTTACCATTCCGATGAAATTCAGGAAAAGTGTCAAGTAAAACAAAAATCTTACACATTGTATTCAAAAGCAGTTTGAGCTGTTTAGCTTCACCTAATGTGGGAAACTTGTGAAATGTGCACAAATCAGTGAAAGGCTCCAGTTTTGCTTTTCGGCCAAGAAAGATCTTCCAGTAATTGACCACCAGTGAAATTGGAAGCTTCTCTTTGTTTCCTGTATGTAAACGCATACGGTGTTGCATGCAGAAGCCTTTTCCTCATGTGAAGTCGCCTAATTCAGTCCGGCTCAGTGGCCTAGTGGTAGAGTGTCCGCCCTGAGACTGGGAGGTCAAGGTTCGATTCCTGGTCGGGTCTTACCAAAGACTAAAAAAATGGGACCCAATGCCTCCCTGCTTGACACTCAGCATTAATGGGTTGGATTGGGTTAGGGTTAAACCACCAAATGGTTCTTGAGCGCGGCCGTGTCTGCAGCTCACCGCTCCCCCGGGGGATGGGTCAAATGTGGAGAACAAATGTCGCACACACATTGGTGTGTGTGACAACTAATGGGACTTTGACTTTGACTAATTCCATGGCGATGTGTGACTTTTAAGACCACCTTTTCCCTGCAAGATGCTCTGTCTAAAATAATTGAATTCTGATTGAAGCAGCAGGGTATGCCAGCTGCCAGAGGTACTTGTTAGCTTTCTAAAAGATTTTATGTCCCTACATTTTTTTTCTGCAAGTTAGGCCCAAAAATGCCTGGCTAGCAAGCCAAACCCTGTAAAATTTACAAAAAGCAAGCAGCCTGAGGAGGGAATCTTTGCCTTCCAGGCCATTCTTCATTAATGACCAGATCAAGGCTGCAAGCAGACAACAATACCCAAGTGCTCTGGCTTCTTGAGCGTGCCACAGTGTGTTTGTATTTGATTTTATACTGAATTGACTCTGTTTTAAAAGAAATGGCTCACTCCTGGCAGGTTTGTGTGTTTCCACAGGAAAGTTTTCTTATCAGGAAATCTGTTTCAGATGTTCCTGGCAACAACTAAAATATAAAAATATTAAATTATAATGATCTGTTTAATGGACAAAAAACACAAGTAGCATTTGATGAGTTTAGTTGGAAGGCCACCTTTTATTTGTGATCGTCTGTGAGTGTTTTGAGAGGAAAAAAAACGTTCTCTTTTTACCCAGAGCTTTCTAATTTTGCCTTCTGGTCTTTAGTTTTGTGTGTCTGATCATTTAAAAATCATCTCTTGAACTTTAATCACAAAACTCTTCAAAGTGGTGGGCTAAAAGTAGTGTCAATCGTCTTGACAAAAGAAAAGTCACTTTGCAGAGTTTGAAGGGAGTGAACAGCAACTCAAAAGCTGAAAAGGGAACAAAATAAATCAAATAAAGGTAACTTTAGTTCAGAAACAAACCCTTTTTGATCATTCAGATTGGTGTTTTTAAGCACAGCGTGGCTCTGTGATGGCAGCAGCTGTGTTTGCCTGCAGATCTGAAGCAAGTGCAAAGCCGTTTTTATTGCCAGGTGTGTTCAGGTGTGTTCAGGTGTGTGTGTGTGTGTGTGTGTGGGGGGGGGGGGGGGGGGGGGGGGGGCTGGATAGTCAAGCACTGCCATCAGGTGCCCTCAGGCTGCTACTGCTCTTCAGATGCCCTTCAGCCAATCAGAATCATTATAAACTTCAAGCTGAGGGTGAGGCCATCTTGTTGCTTCCTGTCACCTGTTGGTCTCCATGAGCAGTCACTAAGGAAATCTCCCAGTAAAAAGCTGGGGGACAGAAACAATTTCCACGAAGTCACGTCCTTAGTTCACAGACCGTTTGATGGTCTTTTATGGTTAAATAGCTGGGACCAGTAATTGTCTTATAACAAGATGTGTATTTTTTTTAACACCTCTACAAGTTATAAACATCTTTAACCTTCAAGATTATGCTTGAACAACACAACTTATTTAGCCTGGTAAGCTATCCTAAAGTCTGGCCACGACCCATTGACAGATCTCAGTCGTGGGGGGGCTCTACTGTTGTCTTTTAATCTGTCTCCGCGTCCTATTGGACAATAAACAACGTGACATACTCACCGCTACAGATGTCAGTCAGTGGGGCAGTCCGCCACACACCGTCGATGAAGACGCTAATGCATCCTTTTTCCAAATAAGACTTAAAGGGATGCACATTTTTCCTATTTTTAAATCGGTGTGCTAAAATACAGAGTTAATGAAAAGTCACTCAGACCCCCCGCTGCCACCTGTGGCCAGAATGTTGCACTTGCAACTTCCTGGCAGGCCGCCACCTGTGGAAAACTGAACTGACATGCCCGGCGCTGGAGTCTGGTCCCAGCACGTTTAATGCATGTTTTACATTGTGAACACAGCTGCTTTGTATGATGTAGTGTCGAACCTCTCCTGTAGACTCTAGTGAAGGCTGGGGAAACATGTCAGCTGTTAGATTAAGGTGTTACAAAGACAACGGCACAGTAAGGAGATGAGTTTCGCTTTTGGTTCTGCTAAATGGACACTAGGGGGTGCTACAAAGCTAAAACTGCCAAGCGTGCCTTTGATAAATGTGTGTATTCTCAGGTTTGGTCAAGTTAATGTGGTCTAACACAAATTTAATGTTTTTGTGAACGTGAAGCTGAATTAAATGGAACACAGTTAATTAATTACATCAAGCACTTTAAGACAACTTACAAGTGTTTAGAATTGCACCTTTTTTTAAACCACATTCCACATTTTGCAGTTATTCCATCCCACAGTTTGACCACAAGTCCAGCTTCCACTTCCCACATTTAGAAAACCTGGCTTTACTTTGGCCCATCATGTCTGTTGCTCCTTTGATGGGTCTCTTAAACCCCGATCGGTCCCAGACTTGCGCGAGTCATGAATGAAAACGAGCTTGAGGCCAAGAAAGTTCTGTGTTTGCAGCCAAAAAACATAATGGCCTTGCAGAAACACAGCAAGTACTGAGTGGTGTTTGGCTGTCTGATGGACCTTGTTCTCATTAGAAAAATCGATTGAACAGAGAAGCCGAACGGAATTCTGCTCCTGAAGTGACGATGCTTCAAACGGTCTGAGTTGTCTTTGCGAGGTGTTATTCCTTACATCTCAGTCCCCTCTCTGACTCCTCTACCAAATAGATGAGTTCAGTCCAAGTAGGGTGGTGAGGTAGACCACTCAGCAGCTTTTGTTGCTAAAATACGAGAAGCTGATGTCTAGAGCTGTAGCGAAGCGTTGATTACGTCGACTGCTCGATTCTATAAATTCGTCGACGTCAGATCCGGTAGTCGGCGCACCACGCCCACTTGTTGCATCCCCAGGAGTTTGTAAATGGAGGAGAAATCTGCCTGTTTTCCCTCTAGTTCACCCTCTTCTTCCGCCTTTAGCATCTCCGCCAAATACCGAAGACCCGGAACAATGCCCGTCCGCTACTAGATTCCTGTTCTGCCCGCCTTCGTCTCCCGGCAACGGACAACAACTTCTGGGCCAAATGTGCTGTTTCGTCTCTATGGCAGATGTAGAAAATCACCGGGAGCGTTTCTCCCTTCATAAAGGAGCTTCTTTCAGACATTAGGAGAGCTGTTTTTGTGGTAGCAGTCTCTCCTCCATGCTGGTCTGTTTGCTGCTGGGTGTTTTTGGTTTATTTAAACTTGGTAACTTGAACTTAACGTTGGTAAAGCTACTGTTAGCATTTTCGCTATTAGCTTCTTGCGTTTGGATAAGCTGTTATGTTTTGGTTTAGATTTCATCTTTTTTGTGGTTTAGATCTCCCTTTTATTACATTTAGAGTGTTGTGGGTTTTTGGTTTATTTTAAAATATCACCTTGAGTTTGTTTTAACCACCCATTTTAGAGTTTGGACCTTTGGAGATCCTTATTTTGTTCCAGAACCCAGTAATCTTTGCCCAGTGGGACATTTCAGGTTATTTGTACTTTTGTTTTAATTCCCCACAGGCAGAATTAGTTTTATTATTCCCAACCTGTGAATGGAAAGATTATGTTTGTTGTAGTTGTAAATAAACCTGGTCATCATTTTAACTTTTAAATCCCGTTATTGTCCCTTCCTTTTTGCACACGAGCCGAACTCCCCAGGAAGAGTCGTAACACCACTCGCCTCACGCTCATAAGTGACCAAAACAAAGCAGCTTGGAGACACTCCGTCTTCAACCACCTCTCAGGCACCAGCCTGCACTCCCAAGTTCTACACGTCACCAGAACATAACCAACAACAACACAATAAAAGCAGTGTTAAACAAAATGGAAGGCCTGTAGTGTTTATTCTCTTACAGTACCAATTAATCAATTTTTTTGAGGAATTTATTTGAGATTTTCTGGTTTTTATTAATTGTGCAATAGAAAAATAATAATAATTAGATTAATCGTCTAAATAGTCATTAGAATAGTCGACTATTCGATAAAATAATCGTCAGAATAATCGTTTTAAAACTAATCGTTTACCCCCAGCCCTACTGATGTCAAACAAGCCCATTTTGTATTGTGTTGTACAAGTGAGCACATACCAGACATTCCAAGCAGGAGGTTTTGAGGAAAACTGGAATTTGTCGGCCACAGTTTAAGGTCAGGGGTCACTCTGAAGTGTTGTGATTAAAAAACACACAAGATAAGTCCTTCTTAGAGCCGTGAGTGGTTCAAGATACGTTTCTTATCAGTCTGTGTCACAAAAACACATTTGATGTCAGGTGTGCAGTATTTTATTTCTGCTAAAAACACAAAATAATACTTATAATAAGTTTCTTTTTAACAATGCCACAATTAAACAAGGGGTAACTCAAAAAGTAAAAGGAAGCCACAGCTGTTAAAGAGCCAGTTGTGAAACCTTCATCTCAAGCAGAAACGTTGAAGCACACACTTGGAAAATGACAGGAAGTTGGGTGTTTTTGAGCAGTTTTCTCCTGACTTCGGTGTTTTTTTTTTCCTTTGGCTGCTTTCTGGAGCTCTTTTGGGATGTTAGATAACAAGCTGGGTGATTTAGTGGTTCAGTTCTGTCACAAGCTCTCATAATATTGAAGCTTGTGGAACTACTGCTGCCGTCATGCTGCAGGTTTAGTAGAAATGCTGCATTTGGCCTTTGCATGTAGGATTCAGAAACATCAGGACAGTAAAGTAAAGGTAAAGATGCCAAAACTGGAGTGAAAACAAGATCAAGAGTTAGACAAAGGACAGGACCTTTTCCTCGTGTGGACTCTACAGAGCACACAGAAGGCGCCCTGCTGTTACTGCTGCTTCAGAGGAAAGCAGTTACTGGAATAAATACGAGATCAGCTGATAAAACTAGATTCTGTTTAGCCATTGAGATCTGTTAAACCTGTCTTGGTACCCGTTTATGCAGATGATGACTTTCTATTTTCTAATCATGATGCGTGAACATTCAGTGCTTTACAGTCTAAATAGTCAAACAAGCAGACATTCGCTCCCCTTGACTGCATGATTACTCACACATTTAATGCATTGTAATATCAGTAAATATAAGTCTAAGGCACACATGTACACCATTCAAGCTGTCTTATTAGGCATGGGTACCGAATTCGGTACTTTTTAAGGTACCGACCGAATTCCAAAGTACCGACCGAGCACCGATTCACGTCATTTCAAACGGTGCCTCGTTTCGGTACCCGTCCTTCATAACGAGAACTTGCCAAGACAGCTGCGCATGCGCAAGAGCGTTATGTCGTCGCTCGCTGCGAGCGAGTTGAAAACAGAGCAGCATGGTAGAAAGAACGCACGCTAAAGCTTGGGTCCACTTCACTAAATGTGATGGGTAACTGGGTGATGATGAAACCAGCGACAACGATCTAAGTGTGACATCCTCATCTTAATCTGCTCCGGTAGCTAAATAAAATTAGCTTGATATGTTAGCTTCCGTTCTGCTAATGGTGCGTTTGCTTTCTCCTCGGAACTCCGAATTCCCGACTAGAAGAACATGAACATGCACTAAAGTTTGGCTTCACTTTACTAAATGCGACGGGTGATTGGGTGAAGATGAAACCAGCGACAACGATCTAAGTGTGAGGCATCATCGTTTTAATCTGCTCCAGCAGCTAAATAAACTGTTTAAGATAACGTTAGCTTGATATGTTAGCTTCCATTGCCACCATTGTTATCAGCTAACGGTGCGTTCGCTTTCTCCTCGGAAATTCTAATTTCCCAGTAGGAAAAATCAAATGAAAAAGGACGGCAAAAGGAATGAAGATACACAGTAAATTTAGTTCACAGTAAAGATGTTTGCTTCAGTTTAATTATCAGCTTATAAAACTACAAGGACGATGTTAAAATACAAACAGTTGAATGTTATTTATCGTGATATTTATCAAATATGGTTATATATTGAGAAAAATATATATTTAATTATAAAAGAGAATTAAGATAATAAACACTCAAAAGTATCTAAAATTGGTACCGTTAAGTACCGGTATCGATTCCTAGGTACCGGGAATTAGTACCGGATCGATACAAATGTCAAAGGTACCCATCCCTATGTCCAATCAGCCCCTTGAAATGCCACACTTGTGAGGTGGGATGAATTATCTTGGTAAAGTTCTCACGTACACACATGTAGACAGGTTTCAGAACAATATTTGAGACTCATGGGTGTTTTGTGCATGTAGAAAAAGTTTTAGATGTTTAAAGGGGAGCAAAAACAAATGTGTTGCATTTGTATTTTTTTTCTGTGTAAAATAGAAACTTTGTTGTTGCACAAAGTGTTATTGGATATTCCCGTGTTCCTGTAATAGCAAACATTAGATTTTTGTAACGTTGCTGTGAGATAACGATGCATCAACTTTCCTGCAGATGCAGGCCGGCGTTGTCGATGTGTTAAAGCACAAATAGATGAAAAGCAGGGGAGGCTTGTGTTTCATTTCTGGAGGTGATGGTGTTTAAATCTGCAGTAAACAGAGCAGAGCTAAAAAACAAAAGACTTGTTTGCAGGGTCTCCCAGCAAACATCACTAAAAAGGGACTGTTTAGATTTATAGAGGAGTGTATGCCACTGTTTTCCATTCGGGCTTGAATTTTGAACACTTTTAGCTTAGAACTGGATCTGTTCACCATTTTGACATGAATAAAACCACCAATTTAAAGGAGAAATGGAGGAGGGTGTGTTTTTTTTAAATTATTATTTGTTTTTGCATGATTTAAGACACCAGCTAAGAGTTTACATACATCAAGAACTTTAAATGTTAGATTTGGGCTTTATGTCCTTTCTATTTCCCACCAGTTATTGGTAATAACGCCACAGCCTTATCATCAGTTTAATTTCATTATTCATTCAAAATTATTTTATGCATCTCGTTGATGGATTTAATGCTGCTGCTTTTTAGTGCATAGATTTCCGGTTGGGTGTTGACGATAGTTAAGTAAACTACCGTTGCTCTGCAGCTTCATGATCCTGGAGGTTTGTGCATGCAGCGGTTTCATGGTTGGAAGAATTTTCTGGTCTGCTGATGCACGGATGAGCTGGAGCACGGGGCTTCAGTGATTCGTCTGAAAGCAAAGGAGAGGGTTATTTCAGGCCCTCTACAGACTAATACTCACCTCTATGTAGTAATCCAAGCAGATGAGCTGTTCCCACCACATAGAATTGGATATAAACCCCCCTTAGTGATTTAAGGAACCATGTGGAAACCTCAAAAATTCTCTGGTCAGTGATGGTGGGCTTTTTGGATAGAGAGGTTAGTTAAATTCCCTTCCGTTACCTGAGTTAAGTGGTTTTCCTTGGAAAGCAGAACTATTTTTATTCCATGAATCCTCTGAGCCAGGGGTCGGCAACCCGCGGCTCTTTCATCCATCTGATGCGACTCCCTAGACTCTGCTTGTAAACTAATTAAGGAATATTTAATTACAATGTATTTTAGTCATGTATTCATCTGTAGCCAGTTCTAAATTTAAAAATTGTCTGCGTAAACGTGAACAGGTCACCTGCTTGTGCGTAATCAAATGTCTCTAGGAGCTTTCTGAGCTGAAGAACAGATTCTGGACTGTTCCTCAGAAAGGCTCATGGATGCGTCGCAGTGTTGGAGACAGGAACAAGCGCTATTTAGCCAAAGATTCATAATCAGGGAACATTTTTTAAGTGACAAGTCTCTGAGAGACCGGGTTTAGAAAACACAGAATCTTCCTACATGGTTCTGGTTCTGTGATACGCTCCAAGCCCCCGATCTATCTTCAGCTCGCTGTCCACGTTACGCGTGCGCTGACAGTGAGCTGCACTGAGCTCAGTGTCCATCTCAGATGTTCTGATGGGAATCTTTTCCTGATTGATGTGGCTACCTCCACGATGTGCGTTAAAATGTCAGCGCGTCTGCAGGCTTCAGATTTCTCCGTCAAAATAAATACGGGAAACATCGGGTCAGTGTCATTTAACCGTTTTACCTTCTAGTGAAGATTGTTGCAAACAGAAACATTAAACCTGATGAACACCAGAGCCACGCACACTGCACCGTTACCTCCATCAGTGTAAACGAGGAAAAATAACTAATTGCCTTTTCTTACCTTTTCAACAATGTTTAATGCAAAGTTTAGTTCAGTACAACGTTTAATTACAACAGTCAAACGAGACAGAGCAGTTATGTGTGATGCCTCAAAAAGCGTCACCTGCTCAACCATTAAAACCGCTAGCAGGGTGAAAAAAAATCTAAATATTGTAGCACAGACGGGCTATGACTTTTGGATCAATTTTATACAAACTGTTTTATTAATTATCTTCTGTTGAAAGATAACTTTGAGGTACAAGAGCGACCGGTATTGGTTGCTGTCACCTGTTGTGATCGGTTAAAGCAGCTCTCTGCTGTCAGAGGGTAGGCCCCGCCCACAACGCTGCGGCTGCTGTGGCTCAGTGTTTTCTTTACTGTGGGAAACGGGTAATAATGGCTCTTTGATGGGGAAAGGTTGCCGACCCCTGCTCTAAGCCTTGGAGTAATTATGTCACCAAAATGAAGATGCTCATCAGTTACCGTGTAGATTGTGACACTTCTTGAACAGCCGAGGGGTTCGGATCCTGTGCAGTTCTGTACTTACTGCTTTTTGAGGTCCACATGCCTGAGTGGAGGGTTCAGCAGGGGCCTCGTGGTTGTCTGTGGAGGTCTGTGGCTTGGGCTCGTAAAGACCCATTTGCACAGCGTCTGCAAATGCTCCCCTGCAAACCTGCATACATAAAACTCTCTCAGACTCCTTCCGAGCCTCGTTGAAGCTGCTGCTCCTGCTCCTGCTCCAAGCCACAGCTGACGCTATTAAAGCACAGAACAAGGCTGGCAAACTCTGAGCAGCAATGTTGTTTCCCACAGATGCATCAGAGCTCCTGCAGACAGCCACAGATCTCAGCCCGGCTCTGCCCTCAGGACTCGGGTTGAGTTTGACACATGCAGAGGAATGCTGATGATGCTCTCTGGCTCGGCCATCACAGCCAGCGAGCCTGTAGTTTGTTTGCTGTGAAGGGAACTCGTTTTATGGTTTAGTGTTAATTAAAATGCAGCTTGGAGTGAAAGACATTAAGTCTAAGGATATAGTGTTTTAGAGAGGGGAGCTCAAGGGTTTGAGGAAAACTCAAACTTTGGTGTTTGAGAATAATTTTCCTCCTCACTTGATTCTGTCCTCAACATACCTCATCACAGAAACTCCTGGTGTGCCGTTCCGACTTCAATCCACTGAAAATGGCTTTTTGAATCCCTTCAGAGTTTCAGCAGTTTCAGTTTTGTGATTCCTAAAAGATGTAATCCCAATAAAGCTTTCAGTTTTAGCTTTCACTTTTCCCAGGCTTGTCCTTTTCTGCAAATATTAGCGCAGTCACGGTCTGTTTAAAATAATTATGCTGCCATATTTGCCCGAACTTGATAAAAGATTTTGGTCTTGGAGGATTTTTCCTGTTAAATAAAGGTCAAGGAGTTTTTTTAGGTTTGGTCAGAGAACGCAACACTCGGATGCTCCTCCAGCACAAAAATACATTGAAGCAAAAAAAATTCTGTCTACTTCTGGTTATATAAGTAGTTTATCAGCATGGGAAACACATAAATGTCGCCCAAAATGAAGAAAGTGGAAGAAAAAAAATGACAAAACGGAAATTTAACAGAAGGAATCTTTCTGCAAATAAAGAGTTTATCGATGAAGAAAATATTGTAAATATTGTAGTGGCCAATAAGGATGGGTACCTTTGACATTTGAATCGATTCGGTACTAATTCCCGGTACCTAGGAATCGACACCGGTACTTAACGGTACCAATTTTCGATACTTTTGAGTGTTTAATATTTTAATTCTTTTATATTTTTCTCAATATATAACCATATTTGATAAATATCACGATAAATAACATACAACTGTTTGTATTTTAACATCGTCCTTGTAGATTTATAAGCTGATAATTAAACTGAAGCAAACATCTTTACTGTGAACTAAATTTACTGTGTATCTTCATTCCTTTTACCGTCTTTTTTCATTTGATTTTTCCTACTGGGAAGTTAGAATTTCCGAGGGGAAAGCAAACGCACCGTTAGCTGATAACAATGGTGGCAATGGAAGCTAATTTATCAAGCTAACGTTATCTTAAACAGTTTATTTAGCTGCTGGAGCAGATTAAAACGATGATGCCTCACACTTAGATCGTTGTCGCTGGTTTCATCTTCACCCAATCACCCGTCGCATTTAGTAAAGTGAAGCCAAACTTTAGAGCTCGTTCATGTTCTTCTAGTCGGGTATTCGGAGTTCCGGGGAGAAAGCGAATGCACCAGTAGCGAAACGGAAGCTACCATATCAAGCTAACGTTATCTTAAACATTTTATTTGCCTACCGAAGCAGATTAAGATGAGGATGTCTCACTTAGATCGTTGTCGCTGGTTTCATCATCACCCAGTTTCCCGTCACATTTAGTGAAGTGGAGCCAAGCTTTAGCGTGCGTTCTTTCTACCATGCTGCTCTGTTTACAACTGGCTCGCAGCGACCGACGACATAATGCTCTTGCGCATGCGCAGCTGTCTAGGCAAGTTCTCGTTATGAAGGACGGGTACCGAAACAAGGCACCGTTTCAAATGACGTGAATCGGTGCTCAGTCGGTACTATGGAATTCGGTCAGTACCTTAAAAAGTACCGAATTCGGTACCCATCGCTAGCTGCCAATTTGCTCAGGTTGAATGATTTAAAGACTGAGCCCATTGTCTTTGATACCCGCAATCCTTCTGGCTCTCATTCCACTTTTGATGGTCTAAACCCTAAGCAGTGTGTAATAAGCCTCGGGGTAAAAATGGATGCCAACCTCTCAATGACTCTTCAGATCAACTCAGTGGTGAGGTCTTGTTTTTATCAGTTACGCCGCCTATCTCGTTTAAGACCGATCTTAAAGAGGAAGCACTTGGAATCAGTCATCCACGCTTTCATCGCCTCTCGCTTGGACTACGCTAATGCATTATTAGTTGGAACTCCTGTCTCTGCCCCAAACCAGTTGCAGGTTGCCCAAAATGCCGCTGGTAGGTTTTTAACGAACACTAGACGACATAGCCTTATTACACCAGTCCTGGAACGTCTTCACTGGCTCCCCAACACATTTAGTGTGTGTTTTAAGATGGTGATGTTTGTTTGTAAAGCCCTACAAGACCTAGATCCTCCTTATCTGTCCGACCTGCTGACTCGCCATGTACCTACTCGTATGTTGAGGTCAGCTGACCGCCTACTGCTTTGCACTCCCCGGATGTCCTACAAATCACGAGGTGAACGTGCGTTTGTCCATGCTTCCCTCATGCTCTGGAAGTCACTGCCCAATACAGTTATCTCGTTTAAAAACCTATTTTTATGACTTGGTTTTTACAGTGATTCATGTTATCGTATTATGATTTTGTAGTTTTTATTGTTGTGTTTTGTCTTATTGTTTTTTTTTCTTTTAGTTTTTATTGATCCTGCCTGTTCAGCGCTTTAGTCAGCTCTCACGCTGTGTCTTAAATTGTGCTATAGAAATAAAGTTGGTATGGTATGGTAAAATAGAGATTTGTGAATTTGAGTAAAAGTGAAATGTTCCTTTTTGATGTCGCTCGGAAGTAGGAGACCTCTGGGTTCGACCTTGGCTCTGGTCAGAGGGGAATTAATCAGCTCTGAGGTGTTGCTTCCTGGCTTCCTGTACACCCCCGTTCCTGTCCGCCGTCACCTGAGCCGACTGGCAGCCATGATTAATCAGTGCTGAAGTTCCTCTCTTTTCTAATGGATCATCCTAATGAAGTCCATGTTCTGCAGCGAGTGACGGGTGATTAATACACACCAGCATGAATGCCCCTGCTTGAGGGAACCTCCGGTGGAGGTGCTCTTCGGTTGCTTAGAGATGAACCTGAAGATTGAGTGGACGGCTCACTGGTACTGTTACAAACAGCATGTATGGAATATTAGTGTTTTATTGGAACTGTCGGTTGGACGTTGGTTAAATCAGGTTTATCCACTTCCACGTTAGACACAGACTCCGATAGGGCTGAGTAATAAGTTAGAGATCCTTGTGTAAATCACATGTCTGGTGTCCACATTTGCAACTTTAAATTATCTGTAGCTGGTTTTAATTTTCTTTTACTGGTTAAATTAGTTTCAGATTATAAATTTTCTACAAAAATACTAAATATGGTATCCAAAAACAATTAGCACTGTGTTTGTATTGATTCTGCAACATTGGCTGCTGTACATGTCTGTGTGTCTGTCTTCGTATTTTGCTCTTGCGCAGCATTTTGCATTAATTCAAACATTTTTGCAACTTAATAGCATCTAAGTTGTTGTTTTTAGGAGAACATCCAATACCTGGATGATGCACAGTGCAGCTTCATGTGTTTTAAAAATAAAAAATAAAAAAACAGGAGAAAGATAATGAAAATGTGATCAAATACAATCTCATAAGTAAGTTAATTTTGAGTATGAACAGTAATAATAAATTACTTGTGATGCTTTAACATATTTCATTGCTCATCACCCGTTTGCTCCGCCACCTTGTAGGATCCCCTTCCCAGACATGTTGAGGTGAAATGCCAGAGCCTGAAGCTCTCAGCCTGGAGAAAGGGCTTTTGATGCATTCCTGCACCCAGAGATGAAGCTTTTCCTCCCAAAAGACATTTTCCAACCACAACAAGCATTCCATCAGACCGTGAAGCTCTGCTCCAGATGTCGCTGCTTTACACTTTCAGCTTGCTGCAGCAGAGCAGATCACTTTTTTTTTGTGTGTTTTCTGCAAACTTCTTGTAAACAGGAAGCACGTCAGGAATAGATGTTGATGTAGTTTTGGCCGCACTTTTGTGCATTCACACAGACTGTGGGTCCAAGCATCGTATGAAAATCATCTAGTGAAATTTTAAAAACAGATGTTATGGTTCAAAGAAAGTGAAGTGTATTCAAGAGAATTATTAGATCAGTCTATCAAATGCTCTCTATTGGGTTCTTTTTCTGGAACATTCAAGCCTAAGAAGTCAAACAGGACGTCCGTTTCTGTTCGTTTTGGCTGAACCAGGGTTAGAAAGTGGCCAGAAAAATACACACCAGTTCCCTTATATGGAAGCACATAGATCTCCCTTTCTCTTTATTTGGATTAAAAGAAAAGGCAAAGCAATTTGAAACACTAGACAGAAGTCTGAGCTCCGTTTCTGTCCAAAACAAACTCTAGAGGTCCCCAATTCAACATATCAGGGAAGTTTGTGCATAGCTAAGTGGTTAGTCACTGCAGAGTTCACGTCATGTTGACACAGGCAAACTTCTGTTCAATGTAATTGTTTTTGGGAGCCACATAACTCCCAAAATCCCACATTTTGTTTTAAGCAATATTTTCATAGCTGACAGGCTCCATATTAGGAGGAATGATGCTTAATACAGAAAAAAATGTTGTTTTATTTATTTATTTATTTTAGTTTGAGGAAGGATTTGCAAAACCACTTCCCTAATAAAATCAAAACCTCTGAAGTGTTTATGGCAAGGTCTGTCCACACTCGTACGTGTGGAAGAAAAATCTTCTGAGTTTGGAAGATTGCTAACAAGAAGTTGGAGATGTTCATAGAGAAGGAATAGAAAACAATAGAGTAGACTTTATTGATCCCACACTGGGGAAATTCATTTGCTTAAAGGCCTAGTGTGTGATATTTTTACCAGTTAATTATCAAATCTTGTGTTTCCAGTTCACAAACGTGTCCTTTTTCACTAATATTTCTCACCATCAATTTTAAATATTCCTCCCAACTTGGAATTATACATTTTTATATACCAGGGTTTCCGCCAGCGCTTTATAAGCCTGACGGCCGCCAGGCTTTGCTTGGCCGCCCGCCAGGCTAAGCGTCATGCCCCGCCCCCCTCCCCGACCCTACCGTGTCCGCTGACACAACGGCACAACGAAACTAGAGCACTCCATCAGCTGATACTGGTGAGAAACAGCAGCGGAACGTGTGCAACACCCCACCCCCGCTCTCACGGAGGAGCGCGCACGACCCCTCCCCCCACCCCCACCCCCCCCACCCCCCCCCGACGGCTTAACTCATTTTCTGGGGGAAACCCTGTACACATAAACTGGTCGACGCTCCATGGTCATCCACCATCTTAAAATACAGTAGGTGTCTAGGGGCATACGAGCTCCACGTTACCCGTTTGGACTATGACTGTAACCTGAAAGAACCAGCAGAGGGCAGCAGTGCACCCTGGAAGCATGGAGTCTGCTAATTCAGCTAAGAAATAGAAAACAATAGCTACACGTTGCTGTACTTGTTAGTTTGAATAAAAAACAACTAAATCAAAAGACACAGAAAATTTGTCAGTTCTTCATCATGTCCAACACAAGGAAGCTGCATATGTTCAGACCCCCGCCCGCTAGTAGCTGGACGCTAGCCTCCGATTAGAGTCTCTGACTCCCAAACTAACCTCAAGTTGTTCATTCATCTTTTCCTCGTACCAGAACTCTCGACCCGGTCCCAACGTGTCCGTACCAGAACTCCCGACCCGGTCCCAACGTGTCTATTCCAAAGTCCTTCTACTCAAGTCTCTCTTCCTGCAGCCTACCGTCTCGCCCAACATGCTCCAGCGCTCATGCGCTAGCCAGTGGCTAAAGCAGCATTTTTTACTTTATCTCCACAACACTACTAATGCGATGTAGTTCTCCACGCATTACTGAGACGCTCCAACACAGAGGGCTTCTTCTCAAACATTACCTTTAGACTTGGGTCTCCTTTTGCTGGTAATCCGTGGGAGTTTACACACAGCATCTCCCCGGCTCTAGCCATGGCTAACTAGTAGCTTGGTAGCTTTTGACGCCAATCTCCACCACGCTAGCCATGAGCCACGATTAGCTGGTGGATAAGTCATCATTGTTAACTTGATGTCCAGCATGTCCCCGGCTCACCAACACTCCTTCACCAGCCATGGCTAACGATCACCCACTGATCACTCCATATCCATATAAGCTGGTAGTGGCAGCCAGCTTGTTTATCTTGAGAGCACCATGAGTCGCGTGAAACGGGTGTTGTGGGAAATCATGTTCCCTTGAAATATTCTGTTTCCCTTTGGCAGTCAAGAGCAAATATTTCCAAGTCCACAGAACTTATTGTCCATTATGAGGACTAAACTACCTCAAATAAAAGATGGTTAAACTGAGTGAGATTACATCTTTTTACATAACTTTCAAAAATGATAAAGCTTGCTGCAAACGAGTGAACAAGAAAGTTTTTACTGTATCTTTTCTATTGTTTTTAGGAGAAAATACAGATAAAAAAAATAACAAGCATAACATTATTATATTACATTACATCATTTTCCCATAAAAGTTTATCACAAATGTTGTGAAAATAGCCAGAAGTGTGATTTCCCGACATGGAGGGAAAGAATATTTCAGGGGAACACAATTTCTCACAACACCTGACCTCCCGGCTGACGTCACCCCTCCTCCGTGTGTGAATCGTGACAGCTTCAAGAACAGAACTAGCTTGCTTTCTTCAGAACTGGTAGGTTGATAAAACAGTCATAATTATAAATGGTTTTTTAAAGAGGTCGAGTAGCCTGTTTTAAGCTTTGTGTGGGTTAGGCTACACAGGTTGGAAATTAATTGTACTGTCAAACTCATGAGTGAGCCACGGTAGCTGCAATGCTTTCTCTGAACTGCATGGCGCTAAAGAGTCACATATGTTTCATCATGATTTCAATGGATTTCACACATGGGGCCTTTAAGGCACTTGGATAATAGGAAAAACACATGTAAACAAAGTCATTAGGCTGTTGTTGTAAACTTCAGCAATAGAAGGTGAATAGAAAGGGTGAGAGCACCGTACCCTGCGGAGCTCCAGAACTTCACACATGCCTTACCCCAAAATTCCACTATCTCCGCTCCGCTCCGGTATGAACTCCGCAGCAAAAATGGTCCCGTTGTAGTTAATCAGAGCTGTTCCACTACTGCGGCCGTGCGGCGTAGTGCGTTGCCCGCCGTTTCGCCATCCGGCAAAAATAGGATAAATTCTATTTTTTGCCGTACGCCGGAGCACCTCCGCAGTCAATGGACAGAAATCACTACCGCCCAAAAGGAAAGGGAGCAAGCATAACTTCCGTTATTTCACAATAAATCGATAAACAAAAAGCGTTTTTTGTTTCATATGCTCAAGTTTAACAACTTTTAACAACCATCAATGGCGGTTGAACTTTAAATGCACAAAAATAAGCCATAAATACAGTTTCTACTATCAAAGTACTCACCCTTTGTTGATCCAAACACTGCTGATCTCTCAACACAAATGATGGGCAGATTAAACAGTTCATTTCGATGCTTCTCCCACACAACGGGTGTTTGGATCTAACTTCCGCATTTATTGATCGGACTGTATCGCAAGATCTCAAAAATCCCACGCATGCCTGTTTGTGCTCCTCAGGTCTCCGGCGGACCCGTTGTAGAACGGGTGTAGTATAATTTGAGTTCGGAAGCGAGCGGCAGCTGAAAGCGGGGGCGAAGCGGAGATAGTGGAATTTTGGGGTAAGGCATGCAGTTGCGCTGCCTCACGGCCTGCTGGTGAGGTCCATGCAGTCAGATGTCCCTCAACTCCTGCACCCCCATCTTCTGCTGCAGTAAAGACGGCTGAATGGTGTTGAAAGCACCAAAAACATGGCTACATGTGCAAACCCTTTAGCTTTGCCCCTTTCTATAGAAATGCCCTGTATTTGTATAGCACCTTCTAAGGGTTCTACAACCCCCCAAGGTGCTTCACATAGGGATGCACTGATACCGATACCAGTATCGGTATCTGTGCTGATACTGATTCCGATTACATTATCGGTATTGGTAAAAGTTAACCGATATTAGGAACTGATACCAATGCAGTTGCTTGAAAATGGCTTCACTGTAACTTGTCATTTCTGTTCACCTATTATTTTAGTTTTGTGATGATTTTTATTCATATACTTTACTTTTTATCTACCTCAGTCTTTTCCTGTTGAAAGCAGAGAAGAAAATAAAATCTGTATTCCAAATCATAGCATTTTTTGTGTGGTAGAAGTATCGGTATTGGTAATCGGTATCTGCGAGTACCCGGATCCAAGTATCTGTATCGTTTTGGTTTGGAAAAAAGGGGTATCGTTGCATCCCACATTCACACATGGGTAATAATGAGCTACAATGTAGCCACAGCTGCCCTGGTGCGCACTGACTGAAGGGAGACAGCTGAACACTGGGGACACCGGTCTCTCCGACCGCCACTAGCAGGCTAGGTGGGCTAAGTGTCCTGCCCAAAGACACAACAGCAGCATTCTCTGGTGGGAGCCAGAATCAAACCTACAAGCTTCTGATTGCTGAACAAACCGCTCTACCTCCTGAGCTCCTGCTGAAAAGTTCTCTCACAGCAAAAATACCTAATATACCATATAGTTCCTGGAGCAGACGACTGTCCGGATGGGATTCAGAGATTATAGTGTAGATGGCTTTTCTTCACAAAGTGCTCTGAATGATGGATGATGGTGGATTTTTGTGGTTTTGTCATTACCTCGTGCTTCTGAAGGCATTCGAAGTAGAAAACAGCACGTTGGTCAGCAGAAAACAGTATGAGGCAGCGACTCTACGAGCCATTAAAGCTCCTTTGCGTTGTAGTGTCTCCAGAAGTTCTCAGAGCTGCAGTGGATGAGTGAAACCAGCTAAAGAGTTGGGATTTTCCACAAAGACTGCTGATAAACCATTTGGAAGGAAAGGCTTTGCAAAAAACTGCATTCCTTGTTAACCTTGTAAAGCTGATTTTTAACTCCTGGGGGGCCGAGAAGGCACTATTTTTGTTGCCCTGCAGGGTGAAACCAGAAAAGTTAGTTTGCTCGGTGGCGTTTTGGGGGCTTAGCCTTAGTCTTGACCTCTCCTCATATTAGACATCAATCCTACAAACCTGCTTAGACTCCTGGATGGCTGGGAGCTTTCTACAGCTGAATGAAGATAAGACTGAGATCCTCATCTGTGCCCCAGACAAGCTGGTTCCCAAAGTCAGAGACTCTCTTGGTCAGCTTGCTTCTCACACCAAACCTTCTGTCAGGAATCTTGGCGTGACCTTTGACCCAGCTCTCACCTTGGATTCTCATGTCAGTTCTCTTGTTCGCTCTTCCTTCTTCCATCTCAGGAACATTGCTAAGCTGAGTCCCATTCTGTCTTGCTCTGAACTTGAGACAGTTCTCCACACCTTCATCTCCTCACGCTTAGACTACTGTAACTCTCTTTTCACGTGTCTGAGCAGAACCTCCCTGAACCGTCTACAGGTGGTTCAGAATGCCTGTGCTCAGCTTCTGACCAAGTCCTCCAAACACACCCACATCACCCCGCTTCTCCTCCAGCTTCACTGGCTGCCAGTCAACTTCAGGGTTCATTTCAAGATCCTGGTTCTGGTCTATAGGGCCTTACATGGACAAGCACCATCTTACATTGGTGATCTTCTTAGTCCCTACACCCCCAGCAGGTCCCTGAGGACCAGTGATCAAAGCCTACTGGTTGTGCAGCACCAGGCTAAAGGTCAAAGGTGACAGATCATTTGCTGCTGTGGCCCCCAGACTCTGGACCTCTCTCCCCCTGAGCCTGAGATCAGTGGACTCAGTGGTCTCCTTTAAAAAGCAGCTGAAGACTCACCTGTTCAAGCTGGCTTTTGTATGACCTTCTTCACCTCTCTCTCTTTATTCTGCTCTCCCCACCTATTCCACCTTCCTCAGGATCCACTGATTTCCCTCTTTCCTGTTCACTCTCTCTCTTTCTTAACATTTTTTTTAAATCACAATTGCCTATTTTTCCTCATTTTAAATATATTTTTTAAACATTTTCTAAATGCTTTTTTATATTTTTACATTTATTTTTTTGTTTTTGTGAAGCGCCTCGTGATTTTTATCTTGAGAGGCGCTGTAGAAATGATATTTTCTTCTTCTTCTTCCTAATATCACACTGGAGTGTCCTCACACGCCCATGAACCCGTGTAACTATGTGGCACGTTCACTCAGCAAACAGGAAGCTGAATCTGTGCACGTTTCCGGGTGAAGTAAATAATAATTAATCTTCTCTTCAGCCAAATTAATGCAACCTAACTTCCATCTTTTCTGCCAAAGGGATTTTTCCTTTTGTGTTATTCTATTTTAAAGTGACATTGCACCAATCAACAATCCTGTCTGTCTCCAGGAGGACGAGAGTGCGGGCTGACGTCTTTCCTGTTGTTGCGCCGTGGTCCGTCTGAGTTTGGTGTTGTGTTAAAGATCCTCCGAGATTCTGCCGGTGACTCTAATCGTGTCCTGTGTGGGTTAGGAGGCGAGCCCTGGTTTTGTTGAGCCAAAGGTCAAAACTGCTGTTATTATGGAATCGCTCGCCTGTCGGTCTAAATAAAAGGTTTTTAGATGGGAAAACTTGTTTCAATGTTTTCTTGGTGGGAGAAAATGTTTTTCCCAAGGAAATGTCTGATCAGTCCAGATAAATATAATTAAAAATGGGAATCCTCTTAAAACGAGCCAACTCCCAACCCACATTCCCATCCTCATGATTGTTTGCTTAGTTTTTTTCTCCACATTTCTTATTTATAATTTAAACCCACATCCAAACTAACAAAAATTCTGAGAAAATAAAGTCTCCCTTGAGTGTCGGAGCTTTTAACAAGAGAAAGGTGATTTGCTGCGAGAGCAAATGTTAGAATTTTCTGTTTTTTATTCTATTTTTTTGTCTTTAAACGTTAAAAGATTTCTATAATTACAGATGCAACAAAAATCAGCGGGTGATTGGAATAAGCGAGTAGTCAGTTTATTGGGTGATTGACCTTATTGGAAGAGAAAAGAATATTTTTTTTTGTTTCTGTCCATTTCTAATTAACATTGCAAGGCACCAGTTGACACCTGCAGTAACAGGTGTTTCCCGTGGAAAGGTGTACCTCTCGAATAGGGCTGCAACTAACGACTATTTTAATAGTCGACTAGTCACCGACTATTGAAACGATTAGTCGACTAATTGGATAATTCTTAAAATTTTCTTAAATTTAGCATGAGATTGCTTTAATTATGTGAAAAATAATAATAAACACAAGGAAGATGGGTACTTCAATGGAAAATGCATATTTTATTGAACGTTGCTGCTGATCGGCCAGTTCATACTAAAAGTAAATAAAAATATCCTGTCTTACACCAATTAGGCACAGTGATCAGTCAGTACAGTCATAAATGCGTAAATAAATTTAAAATACTTTTGTCAGACCCAGTCGGACATAACATTAAATCTCTTTTTTAAAAGCGAAAATACGTTAAAAAAATTTACATCTTAAACAAAACATGTTGGCTTTCCTGTTATTTAAATCTTACCGAGGTGAGTCAGACTCTGGTTCATTCAACTGTCCGACGTGCTTTCTCTTTAAGTTCATGCATCACCGAGGTGCTGCCGTGATACGCGAGGACTGCTTTGCAAATAATTCAGGTCATCTTTTTATTCGCCGAATCCAGGCTGGAATGCTCCCAAACTTTAGATGTTTTGGTACGCGTAGCTGCTGTGTTGGACATTTCTGTTAGTTGACGCTCAGCAGAGAAGCTATTGCGCATGTGCGACACTCGGCAGAGATTGTAATGAAGTGAGATGCCTCACTCGGTCGGAAAAAACACGTCTGATGACAACGTCGACAATAAAATTCATTTTCAACTATTCCCATTGTCAATATTTGTCGACAACGTCGACGAATCGTTGCTGCCCTACTCTCGAATCATCATTTTTCTGTTGATCAGAAATAAAAAATGCACTGGTGATCATCGTTCTTTGAGAAAAATCTAAATGGTTTCTTTAACATGCTGCAACACCCTTGTAACTGGTCTTCCAGTCTTTACTGTGAGCCTCTATAGATGGTCCAGTACAAAGTGGCACAGCTATGCCTCTTTTCCACGGCAGGGTTTGGGACGGGGTGGAGCGGGTCATCGTCGGCCGGTATTACGTCCCCGGCTCTCTAGGAGAGATGAGGAGGGGAGTAATAAAATTGGTGTGTGGGATAAATAATAAAGAGTGCTGTGTCGCTAAAAAAGCAAGGGATTTATTACAAAATGAATCTTTACAACATTAAAAGGAATCCCTTTATACAAAAACAAAAGGAGCTTATCTAAGACAAACGAAGGGGAGAACGGAAAACACCAACCCAAAAGGGGATGGGAATAAACACCGAGACTAAGAAGAGCTAGGGTGTTCCAAAGTCGAAGTCTAAAGCCGGTCCGAAGTCAAATAGCCAAAAGATCTAATTCTAAATCCAAATATCAAAACAAGTCAAAATACCAAAGTCTACCAAGCAAACAAGTTGTACCAACAGCGAACGAGGAGAAGAGAATAGTACAAACTCTGCAGAGTCTATACCACCCTTGGACCTTCTCAGAAACTATGGGCAGGAGAGCAGCTTTTAACAGCTGCTCCCTGATTAATGATTCCCAACAGCTGGGACTGGGAGACGGGCGAGGCAGAAGCCACTGAGGCCATCTTGTGGCCAAAAGGGGCACGGCACGTAACAGCCGGCCTGGACCGGTATGGGTCTGCAATTTCAGATGAGCATTTCTGTCTCAGTTTGGCCTCTCACTTGACATGAGGGGTGAAATGTACCATCGCGCATCATTTCAAGACGTTTAAAGGTGCATTATGTAGAAATGAAGTGAATGACATCCTGTGGTGAAATCTGGTTACTGCAACCTCTTTAAACAACTCTGGAGCTCTTTGCTGGCCATTGTCAAATTACAATAGTGGGGCCTGCAGTATTAGCTCGCGGGAGACACGGCACCCCCACGCTCACTGATGGTAAACGGTAGTTACGTCCCGTCTTTCTGTGTTCTGAAAGGGGAAAAACTGACCATCCCCGCAGCCAGCTGGATATGAAATGTTGCAGAATAACCTTCCTTCCAAAATGACTGAAACATTACTCTTGTAGGATTTTCTCACTGTAACGCACTATATTCTTACATACTTCACCTTTAATAAACAAGTTGTGCAAATATTCAGAATTTGTGTGCTGCAGTAAAGGCTCTGCAGAGCTAAAGACAAAAAGAAATGCATACCAACAGGCTCCACGTAACTTGTGGTTGCTGAGACCACGCCTGCCTGCTCTGAAGTGCCTTTTTTTTCCCTCCACCTGAACCAATCATGTTACCCTCTTATCTCTATTAAGGTAGCGCGACTCAGGGTTGTGAATGACCACAGTCACCAATTCTTGTCATGTGTCTTGCCCATGTATGTCTGATCTCTGAATTGTGTGTACTGAAACTCTAATTTCCCTCTGGGATTAATAAAGTGTCTTTGATTGATTTGATTTGCTGGTCTGTGGCATGCAGCGCGTCTTACAACCGCGGCTAATTTCTCCATTTCCACTCCAGCAGTGGCTGTGCTTAATTTTTCTACATTTGACTTTTGATTTCTTCAGCTTGGCCCAACACCGTTTAAGGTTTGCTCGGATCCTTCAGCTGCCATCCGCTGAAAAACCTTCCTTCCTTACCTTTCCGCCTAGCTCATCCTGAATGTGGCCATCGCTGACGATGGGGAGGAATGTGTGGAGCTCTGAAGCTGACTAAACATGCTGGCATCTTCTCACATCCATGTACAACTAATGCAAAAGCAAATATGGAGTTCAGCCTGTTTACAGTCACCATGGCTCTGTGGCTGGTCCGTGTGTTTGGCTGTCTGGCCTCCCACTGAAATTATTTGGTGATTTTAGTCTTTTCTTGCAAGGGAAATCATTAAGCGCCCTCTAATCCCAACATAAACAACTTGTAACTATTATTAAAATCTAAGTGGTGATTATGTGCTTTTGAAAAATGAAACGGAAATATTCAGATTTGTAAAAAGAAAAAGCTTCATTTGTACTTTTCTGCTTTGTACTTTTTCTGCTCGTGTAGTATTGATGTCATTTCTATCCTTGTGTTTATTCTTGGTGTCTGCCAGAGCCTGGATGAGCTGGACGATGACGATGACGCGGGGGTGAAGGACAGAAGGGACGAAGACGAGCTGGTCCTAGCCAACACGTTCCATAATGAGGCCATGACAGCCGACCCCGCTGCTGGATACATACTGGTAAAAAGTTCAGACATGTTGGTTTTATTGTGTTTGTTGGTCAGAATCCATCAGGTTGTTGCTTCTGTGCTGCCAAACAGAGGCATTGTTGCACAGGGAGACACCAGAAGAGCTCAGGAGCTGGTTTGGTGTCAAAAGGTGTCTCAGTGTTGCTAAGTTGTTACAAGCAAGAAGCCACGTGGTCTTCCAACCTTTGGTGGTATAATCATCTACCCTCTAATGGAAAAACAGCTAAATATTTCCATAATAAACAGTCTTAATCTGATTTCTAAAATATCTACATATATTTTAGCTGTTGTAATGATTTAAATTACATGTTATTTAATAAGCCATAAGGCGTAGGATTCCATAGGAAATATTCAATCAACCTTATGGATCTGTTGGGTTATTTTAAACCAGAAGATTGGAACTTTTTATTGCAGGGATTAGATAACAGCTTCGTATTCACTCAGAGACAACAGACGAGAGAGTCGAGCTTAAAAGTTTAAAGATTTATTGCTAAACAAATTAAACTAGACAAACTTTAACACTAAATGTATGGTGTTACTAAGGTGAATGAGACGGAGAATGGTGTGATGTGGAATGTTGTTCAGAACCAGCAATTCCGAAGAAGCGATTAGTTCTGATGGGAAATGAAGGTGATGTCTTCGCTTTAAGCTTTAGTTAGGAGATTCATAAACACATTCAATGCCATTTGCTGGTCTACCCGTAGCGGAAGTCACCGTCGAGATCAGTTAAAGTTAAAGTACCATTAGTTGTCACACACACTGATGTGTGTGTGAAATTTGTTCTCCGCATTTGACCCATCCCCAGGGGGAGCGGTGAGCTGCAGACACAGCCGCGCTCGGGAACCATTTGGTGGTTTAACCCCCCAATCCAACCCCTTAATGCTGAGTGTCAAGCAGGGAGGCATTGGGTCCCATTTTTTTCAAAGTCTTTGGTATGACCCGACCAGGAATCGAACCCTGATCTCCCAGTCTCAGGGCAGACACTCTACCACTAGGACACTGAGCTGGTGGTGTAGTGGTCCAGCGTGACCCTTATGGAGCCGGAGCCTGTAGAAACAGCCACGGCAGCCGACCACCAGTCTTGAGATACTTCCGGGTCACGAAAATTTTGTTGGCGTCTGGTGAGACCCAAACCTGGGTCTTGATGGTTCAGCTTTTATTCTGAAAGGAACCGTTGCAGCAGCTGGAACAACAGATTTTATCCAGCTTGTCGTTGGTTCTTTTGGCTGAAGAGGAAAGTTACGGATTGGCCACTCCGTCAACTTCTCTAGAACGCTTTGAACTGGCATTAGAGATGACGTGGGCATAGTTTTATACTTCGGATGTTTTGGTTTATGGTCAAATGAAAAGATGACAGATTTACCAAGTACCACCAAAACCACGCCTCCGTCAGATCTGGCAGATTCTGATTGGATCAGTAAAACAATGTGTCATGTTTTTTAACGCTACGTGAGATCAGTCCTAGTGGAAACCTGTAAAGTCATATAACTTAATATATTCTATAGGATTATAATAAAGTAATTAATATTTTGATTTCACAGATTGGTCACATCTTATTTATTGACTAACACTTTGTTTGATTAGCTTTATTAAAATAGAGTCCTTTGATTAATTAAAAGGAGAGAGTCCTTTCTTCATTCTTCTGTTGAGCTGAAAAGAAGCAGTTTTATAACAAATGCATGAGACCTTGAGGCCATATCTCATGCAGACTAGTTCTGTGTCAGAGGAGAGGGGGAAATGACTTTTGGTGGCAAACAGTCATTTCATTCTGTTTAGTTGATCTGGACTGAATAATCCATCAAACTGTTTCTGAAGGCCTGTTTCAGCTCTGACGGTGTGCGAGAAGCAATGAAGAAAATATTTTCCTAAAGTTTTCCCAACAGAGGTGATGATCTAATTAAATAATAACATTTCCAGAGACTGACTGCTCTTCCTACTAATAGAAGGAAGCATGAATGAATAAAAAACTGCCTGCAGTATTCCTCTGAGTTACGTTCCCAGAGATGTTTATACGCTGGAAAGCAGCATGTCATTTCAGGCCAGCTTCAAATGCACTCGCACTGATTTCCGATAAGAAACGGAGCACAGAAAAGGTCTGAAATGTCTCCAGCTGTGTAACGTTGACAAAAAAAATCCTTTGTTTGTATTCCTGACTGACATGAAAATTGCTGTTTCAAAAGAAAAAAGCCGAAACATCAGATGGATCCTCCGCCGTGTGATAACTGTGTGGATGAGGGCTGGCTCCAGATGGATTGGCTGTTGTGCTTCAGCAGGCTTATTTTGTTTTGGGCTGGAACTGTCTGAGGCTGTTTACACGAAGCGAAGGCTTGCATATGAAAAACGCACATGAGAGCCACGCTAACAGCAATATTGTGACGGTACCTGCTGAGATGTGGTGTGGATAAGGAAGAGTCAAAAACACGAGATTTGACTATTTAGATGGAGTAAACAAACAGCGACTGAACCTCTTTAGCTTTGCTACACATCTGGTTCATCTGCAGGAACTCGTTTGAAACATTTGATTTCACCGTTTCTTTACACAAAACAGATGCAGCTAGCCTGGACTATCTGATGCCACTGATTTAAAGCAGATTTTTATCTTGTTGCAGGTTGTTCAGAAGCAGCAACGATGCATTTTCCCAGAGGGTTAACCACACAGTTGTCAGTCTGTCGCGTGTAAAATCAGAACGGGTTGTTCCTGACAGGACCCACGTCTCACGAGGAGACAAGTGATTGCTAAGGCAGGCCCACAATGACTTACAGCACTGGTTTCCTCACTGGAATGAAGACTTCTGCACAGGAAGTCTTCAAAAGAAGCTCAATTCCTCGTCTCCTGGGGAGTGAGTGGCTTTTAGCCGTCCCTCCAGGTTTCAGAGCATTCTCCAAACAAAAGTTAAGCCAAAAACCTGCAGGTCAAACTGAAGTCAAATGCAGGTCATTGGAATAAAATATCATATTTTCGATCATGGATAAACAATTCTGAACAGTTGTGCAGGATTTATGTCATGCATTTGTGCAGGCATGTGGTCCTGGTTACCGTGTAAAAAAAAAACTGTTTCTCTGATTCTGCTGCCAGAAACCTGCAGAACATAATTCTGGATCTTCAGAGTTTCGTTTGTGCCTGATTTCTGTCTCACCTGGAGCAGGAAAGGTGCTGATGATATAAACCTAGCCACTTTAATGTAACATTGAGCAGTTTCCTGCTCCTCTGCCCTGCTGGTTCAAAGTGGGATTACAACTGTCGTAGACAACCCTGCTGTAGCTAGCACTAACAATGAGCCAACGCTAACATGAGCCAACTAATAATTAAATAAACCACAAAGTAAAAAGATCCACACTGCTAGAGAAAAACATTATTACTTACAAGTCCAGTAGCAACAAAGCCAGGTCACCATCAGTCCGTGATTTTGTAGCCTCCTTTAACTCGTTCAAACTAGCGTAGGCTGCACCGATGTTCACTCTGGTTTTAGCTCTTTGCTTCCCCTTTAAAGACATTACTGTCTTACTTTTACTTCCAGGCTCTGTCATTATGCCAATAGAAAAGCAAACTTCCTTTTCTTCTTCTGCTTTTTAATGACCATCGGCGAACTGAAAAAGCTAACTGCTAGCATTAAAGCTATCAGTCATGAAGCAGATAGAGTGCCCCCGCCTTCCTGCTCCGCTAAACTGTTCAGTATCTGGCCAGTAGATGGCGACAAAGTGGTGTCAGGTGTGAAACTGGTCAAGTTTATAACGTTAAAGCTCTAGATTAGCGTTTTAAGAACAATTTAGTGTTACTTAATGAGCTAAATCTGCATTTTTAATGACCACCTTTCAGTCCAGACGTGGTGCTGATGCAGAACGTTTTCTATCAGCCTCGTGATATTTACAGGAACATCCATAAAACCCAAGATTTGGTGATGCAGACACGTCTGATCAGGATCTCATGAACTGCGTAGTCCAGCCATCATCAGTATTTCTTTAGCAGGAATAAAAAATAAATAAAAAGGGGGCACAACTTTAATTAAATAAGGATGCAGTTGCAGAAAATCCCCTTTGCTCTCGGGGCATTAAAGGCACCAGGTAGAATAAACACGCTGAGGTTGAGTCTCTACAGGTGCTTAAGAGTGAAGACTTGTCATGTTTTCACCTTCAGCGTGCCTGAGACTGGCACTTTGACGTCTTTTTCTCCAGCTGGCAGCAAACTGACAGACTCTTAATAAAATTTGTGCGAGTGCTGCAAAACATCTCGTCTAACGATAGAGCCGGGAGGCTAAGATGGAATCATTTTACCAGAAAAATCATCCAAAAAGCTGTAAGTGTCAGTAAAATGTTATCATCACTCCATTTTGGCTTTCATAGGATCCAGGAATTTCTGTCCCACCTAGAGCTTCCTTTAAAATCCATCTTATTAAAGACTTTTGAAGGAAATTTACATCCTCTATGCTAGTCCAAGTGCTGTGATCTTTGAGAATAAGGTTGGATGCCAAAGATTTCTTTAACCAAAGAGTTTTTTGAATTTAACAAGCTGTCAAGTCATAAATGATGGGCGGCAGCAGGCCATAAAAGTCCAAGCAAGGCGTTTTGAGTTTGATTCCACATTTTAAGCAACAACAAATGTGCTGCGATGAAAAACCTTAAAGAGGACAGAAGTTTGCTGTTTGTTAGTTTAGTCGCATATTTAGGGGATTTTTTTCAGTGATATTTCGGGGCATTTATTTTTTTAAATATTATTTGTAACGATGACACAACAGGAGGGTTTCTGGTTGCTTTAAATGAAAAGTTGCACATTCAGGCTTGTTTATGCAACAACTCCTGTTCCTCAGGACTGTGGAAGCAAGGCAGTAAACACACATTTACATTTAGACTGCGTCTTTATTTGTACGCATACTTCTGAATGTGTAAAACTGTTTCTTTCTGCTAGACGTAGGGTTGTCACAGTGTGAAAATGTAACCTCACGGTTATTGTGACCAAAATTACCACGGTTTTCGGTATTATTGCGGTATTTTTTTAAACTTGTTACATTTTCAGACAGCTAAATAAACCCTGTATGTCAGGAAAATATTGTCCTCAGTTTGTGTTTAAATTTTACCTAAAATGTGTTATTTTGTAATTATGTTGTTTATTTGTTTACATGTTTTCTCTTTAGTCTTTAAAATACCAATATTTGCCCATAACTTCTTATTTTTTGTCTGTTTGATGTCATCATTTTAAAAATATTAGATCAGATGATACTCAATACTCAAGTAGCCTTCTAATCAAATACTTTTTTACCCTTACTTGAGTAATAAACCCTATATCAGGAAAATGTTGTCCTCGGTTTGTGTCCTTCCAGTGAGCTTTGCAGATGTGGGAAAATGTCATCAGGCAGTAATCGTTGTTAAATTCATAATTATTCTCGGAGAGAGACCAACTCTTATCTGCCCCTGGGAGCCCCGTAATGCATAGCGTCATTTCAACATGGCTGTGTCCGCGACACGGTTTATATGCAGGTAGCGGCGCTGCGGCTGCTTTATATAGCGACTCGTTGCATTCTCCCTCAACCCAAATCCTCGGATCACGCATTTTAGCTAAAACGTTAACGTTAGCTTGCCTTGCGTTGACTGTAGAGTTGTGGGTGATGGTCACACAGATGTGTCATGAGATTTTAAGCGTTGCTGCCTTTCACAGACACTTTTTCTGCACGTGCTGCAAACAGGATAGCCGTCTTCTATCAGCTGTCCCTCGGCATTCTTCAAATATCCAAAAAGTGCCCGTACTTCCCACTTTGTCTTCTTTGAGGGATAATAAATGTCCTGAGCGCTGCCGTCTCCTCCTTTGGCCATTATTTCAGCTTTAGCTTCAAGAAAGTTTTGGTTGTAAACAACAAAGTGCGCATGTGCTGCCGGCAACTTCAGCAGATGATACGGTGGCTGGTAAGGGTCACCGCGCCTACACCACAGCCACGGTAATCCACCGAGATAATATAGTTTTTAAAAACAAGACGGTTATTATTATTGTCAACTTTTTTACCGGGGTTTACCGCTACACTGGTTACCGTGACAACCCTAGCTAGACGTTCTCATTGGTTTGCATTAGAACTTGGGTTGACTTGCATAATTTCCTGCATTTGTATAAGCTTTACCCCCGACACCCTTGGTAACAAAGACCATGTTCAGCTGCATTAGCCTAAAAAAACGAAGAAGATCCTCATCCCCACAGTCTCTTACTCATCTGCTGCTTCGTTGGATTTCTTATAGGTTCAGATCCAGGCTGCACATGATGGATTGATCTCTTGTTTAGGAACGCCATCTGTCGGCTTCATAATTGATTCCTGTTTGTGGAAAAACTTCACCAGCTAGAGCTGCTGTAGGCAGTCACTAAAACGGATCAGATTGGTCCGAACCAGGTTTCTATTTTTATTTCAGCAGTGGGCTGAAGAGCCACAGTAGCTCCAAACTGTTTTCAGACCTAAACCTAAAAGATGAAGGTCAGGATTCATCTTCAGGATGGTGTCACTGAGACAGAGAGGCTGCTGTGTGCAGAGAGATGGGAAAGCCAAGCTCTGACTGATGGACTGCCGCAGAGTCACGGCTCTTCAATCAAACTCGGGACCTCAAGAAAAAGGAGATTCATCCCACAGCATCTGTGACTGTCTTGATATTTCATGGAAGCACCATTTTCTTCAAGGCCTCTTTACTCTGTACTCACCCACATATGGATCTGAACAATGTTCAGACTCTTTAGCTCTCACAATAATGGAAAAATGGGGTGAAAATGACATTCATGTTGCAAAACAAGATTGCATTTCCCAACTTGAGGCTACAGATTCCATCTAAGCTGCCGTTTCTGGATGTTCACACTCCTCCTGAAGGCTTCCCAATGCTGATAGTTGCCATTTTATCTAGGGATGCACCGATACCGATTCCAGTATCGGTAAAAGTTAACCGATACCAGGAACCGATACCAATGCAGCTGCTTGAAAGTGGCTTCACTGTAAATTGGCGTTTCTGTTCACTTAATATTTTACTTTGTGATGTTTTTGATTCATATATTTTACTTTTTATCTACCTCAGTCTTTTCCTGTTGAAAGCAGAGAAGAAAATTTAATCTGTATTCCAAATCATTGCATTTTAGTTCGCGGTAGAAGTATCGGTATCAGCAGTCGGTATCGGCGAGTACTCAGATCCAAGTATCGGTATCGTATCGGTTTGGAACAAAGGGGTATTGTTGCATCCCTAATTTTTTTCTATTTGTGAGTCAATTCTACCTAAGATGTGTTTGTTTTCCCTGGTATCACCATTTCACAGAGTTGACATATGCTGATGCATTTTTCTGTGCAAATGAAACTCAAAACTAACTTTATTTTGTTTCCAGGACACCCCCAGATCTGGAAGTGGGCGCCACAAGAGGTGAGGCTCATTTTAATTTTTTTTCTTATTCATCATTACAACAAATAGAAGTCAGGCTGAAAATCCCCAGTCTGAGTTCTTATTCCAGGAGCTGTCAGAGGGATGCCTTTGAAGCATCACTGCAGTGTTTTCCCTTCAGTGCAGCTTATTTCTCGCTGCTACGGGTTCAGGAGGGATGATGGCTGTTTTTTGAACAGTAGCTGACAGGACACCATCTGGCCCTGTGACACTTTGTTCAGGCCATCACTTCCCTGCTGTGGCAGGCAGGACGCGCTGAAAGTAAATGTCTCGCTTTTGTGCGGGAAATGATTGCGTCGGTTTGGTCAGGTGTGCTGTGGCATGTGATAAAGGGCTTCCAAAGTCCTCCCGCCAAACAACCCACAAATTATTTTCAGTCACTTTTTGCTGTTTAAGTAAACGTTTGGGTCAAAACACCTGGACAATGAAAATGGTGAGAACACATTTTAAATCAGATTTGCACATTTATGCACCAAACATTCTGTTTTGTTTGTCTACATTCATACTTAAAAATCAAGTTAACCAAAGAAAATTATATCATTCCATTGTGTATTTGTTTTCTGATACTTGCAGCCGAAATGAGCAGTTGTGGCCGACTTATAGCCCAGTTTTCAAGCTGACATTCAATCTGTCCGTGTAATTATGGCTTCTGCTCCCATCAGCCGGCCTGGCTACACTTGGACGCTCTGGGAGTCTCTGACGGATAACCTGCCAGGTGGGCTGGGCAGCACAACATGGCTAAAAGATCAGAAGTGCACAACACTGTCTGATTTAGCAAAAAACATCCATTTGCACAAGTTAGCTCTGCTTTTCATAAAAGTAAATGTGCCATTAAAGTTGTTACAGCAAATCTGCAAACCAACTAGGTTAAGAACACAAACATGGTCTCAAAGAACTCACGCCTCCCCTTGGCTATCTTTCCTGGATCCGCATCCACTGCAACCAGAAACCCCCATTGCCAGAGGAAACGAGAGCACTGAACACCGGTCGCCGTTTTCTACGTTCAAGTGTCTTTTGTTGTCCGTGACTTTAGTTGTTTTTCTTTTTGGGACCAGTGTTGGGAATGTTACTTTAAAAAAGTAATTAGTTATAGTTACTGATTACTTTGTCAAAAAAAGTAACTCAGTTACTAACTGAGTTACAAGATCATAAAAGTAACTAATTACCAACAAAAATAACTACTTAGTTACTTTTTTCATTAAAGAATGCAAGAATTACTACAATAGAAAAATATAAATGACTGACTGGAACTTAATAAAATGTCCAAATGTTTTTTTTATAAACCTGAATAATTTAAATAAATAAGCACTTAACAGGAGGAACTACTAACAGGAACATTAAACTAATCTAGACTATTAAAGGTCTCTGTGTGATATTTAACAAGACCCCAATCAGCTAAAATTTAAAATTGCAAATAGAAACACCTATAAAGGTTCCCGAGCCTTTAAATGGTCTCTCGGTCTAGTTAAATTACAGAAATAAATGTAATTTTGCCCAGCATTTTAATTTTTCCAGCTTCACATAATTGTGTGTTTTTAGCAGCATTTCTGTTGCTGCTAATCTAGTAATGGTTAAATACATAAATAAAATCCTTTAAAATGACACTAGGAGAGGCACAAGCCTGATGGAGGACTTACATTTACTAACTTGGGTCAGACCCAACCACAGAAGAGCTGAAGCTGGGTGGTAAACACACACAGGTAGTTCTAATAACACCTGAGCTCTATGACGTCTGAGACTGATGCATCAGTGTTACAGCGGGACTAAAGACATCATCAGAAACAGGTTACAGCTGGATGATCTAGGAAGGACGAAGATCAGGACGTCTGAGCGGTGAACAGGTGAGCGGACCTTCGAACCTTTCCACTCGGTTCTCCCCACCGACAGCTCTGCGCATCTCAGATCGCAGCGGCGCTTGTCTGCTATGCGGCTGCTGGCTTGTGGAGGTCTCGGGAGACCTCTGTGTTCCACCCGGTTTTACCCAGGGGTCAGCCCGGCGTATCTCTGACTCAGAAGCTCTGGTGTTGTGCACAATTATCTCCGGTTGTAGCTAGGTTGCTACCTCCTTTAGCTTAGCTCCCACCTCTGCGTTAGCTTTGGGTTAGCTTCAGGTTAACTTGTAGCTAGTTCGACCGGGTGTCGTCAGTTGATCCCAGCCTTACAGCCCCACCCTCAGCTCCACCTCTCTTCCCTTTTGTGGAATTGTCTGGGCTTGACGGAACCTATGACACGGTCAAAATGGTGGTGGTGGCCACCTCCCATTTAGCTTCAAAAATGTGTTATTGGAGACTATGGAAACCCATTGTCCAATATTTATATGTCGATGAGTGTAAAGCGCTTTGGAGTCTTCTGACTCTGAAAGTCGTCACCGCCCTTTAAAACTTAATTTATCAACTTGTGAAAAAACGGAAACATTTTAGAGTCAACATTTTCATTTGCCACATTTCTGTTGATATAATTCTAAAAATATTTACATTTCAGTTTCCACTGTTTGAAATATCATTTTTATAGTTGTAAGTAAACGTAATTTATTTATTTCATTTCATTATTTTTTTTTACAAAACTTGGTTTGAGGAAAGTTTATTGTCAGTCAAACAAATTTTTTATTTATTTATAAAAAAAATTTAAGCTTACAGCATTTTTCTGAATGATTAATGTTTATTATAAAGACTTTCTTTGGCTCCTGACAGATTCATAAAGTTGAATGAAAGTTAAAGGTGCAATATGTTAGAATGAAGTAAGACTGACATCCTGTGGTCAAATTTGGCTACTACAGCTCGTTTTTCTAAGCCAAAGTTACTTTCTCGTTACCATTCCATGAGTATCATGGTCCTTGCCAGTTATGGATCAGCACCAGAAGGTTCTAGATGAAAAGCTAAGATGAGTCAATCACAGTAAGTTGATAAGTAGATTAATACATTGTTATATCTGGTGTTAGAACTCTTGGGTGTTTTACAGTAGGGAGCACTTACTACACGTATAACGGTAATATTTCTCCAGCATTAGAGGAAGTATGCTTGTTTGTTATCTTGCTGTTAGCTTGCTGTTATGGTTCTGAACGACTCATTAAAAGAAGTAAAACACCACAATCGACTTATATTTCACTGCAATATCGAGTTGTTGGTGATGGGAACAATTAGCTTGAGATTTTTTTTAGAGCCAACTATTTGCTTCTAATTCACAGTTAGTATTGTTAGCTCAATTTTAGCCTCTGTTCTTCTTTAGCTGATATTAGAATAAAAATAAAAGGTGCCCTGGCTAGGGATGGGTACCGAATTCGGTACTTTGTAAGGTACCGACCGAATTCCATAGTACTGACCGAGCACCGATTCACGACATTTGAAACGGTGCCTCGTTTTGGTACCTGTCCTTCTTAACGACAACTTGCCAAGACAGCTGCGCATGCGCAAGAGCGTTATGTCGTCGCTCGCTGCGAGCCAGTTGTAAACAGAGCAGCATGCAAAGAATGCACGCTAAAGCTTGGGTCCACTTCACTAAATGTGATGGTTAACTGGGTGATGATGAAACCAGCGACAGCGATCTAAGTGAGACATCCTCATCTTAATCTGCTCCGGTAGGTAAATAAAATAACGTTAGCTTGATTTGTTAGCTTCCGTTTCGCTAATGGTACATTTGCTTTCTCCTCGGAACTCCGAATTTCCGACTAGAAGAACATGAACGCGCTCTAAAGTTTGGCTTCACTTTACAACGATCTAAGTGTGAGGCATCATCGTTTTAATCTGCTCCAGCAGTTAAATAAACTCTTTAAGATAACGTTAGCTTGATATGTTAGCTTCCATTGCCACCGTTGTTATCAGCTAATGGTGCGTTCGCTTTCTCCTAGGAAATTCTAACTTCCCAGTAGTAAAAATCAAATGAAAAAGGACTGCAAAAGGAATGAAGATACACAGTAAATTTAGTTCACAGTAAAGATGTTTGCTTCAGTTTAATTATCAGCTTATAAAACTACAAAAGTGGCCATGCTGTGGACCCCAGGACGCGGTAAACGGAAACAAGTGTAGCGTTATGGATTTATGCTCTTTTATGAAAGAGAAACCATGCTACGTATTAATTCGGAATATTAATTTTAATAAATCAATAACCAAATTTTATATTGTTCAGAAGACTCAAAGGTTGTTTTCATCCATAAACTGCCGATAATATCTGAGTGTCTGTGTTTCAGTTCAATGAGGAAACAAGTTTGAAGGATTAAAAGTTTTAATTCTTCAAATTAAACTAATGATTTTGAAAATTGACAAACAGGAAATAACAATCACATTGGCAACTTTGTGGGACAATCTTTTAACAGTTTATATGCTGTTCTTGCTCAAATAGACCTTCTGGTGAATTTATGAAGATTGAGAATGTTGTGACATGAATGCGTGTGTGAGTCTGATTTTGCTTCAAGAAGAAACAGGTGTCTGAGTGAAGTGATGGTTTGGATAAACTTAGGTCTTATCAGAGAACTGCATCAAACGCTAAAACCGTGCTCTGTCTCACCGAACTCTTGTGGACCCTCTTTCGGATCCGGGCCGTGGAGGATGTTGTGATTCATCCAGATGACACCGGCGGCTGACAGGAGACATAGGTGTCGAACGGAACCGGTCCAGAGTTGCCCTCGGTACACGTGGATGGTAGAGCGTTTTATCGATGCGCTTTCTTAAGTTAATTCACTCAGAAATCAAAAGACTCGGTAATGAGTCTTCGTTAGAAGTCGCGATTCAGCTATTCTGCCTGGCTTGGCAGAAACAGCGTGAAAGGGGGGAAGAACGAGCCAACAGGCTCTGCCCCCCCTTTGGTTTTCAGGTCTGTTCTCTCTCGTTGTCCAACACGAACTGCCTCAAAAGACTGAAAACTTACCAAAAACCTTTCTCTTCTCAAAGCAAACGTGCGTCATCAAATGTGTCTGGAGTTTACTGTGAGCAGGTGTGTGTGGATGTGTGTGAATGTTTGTGCTTGAGTGTGTGTGAAGGTCAGTAACAAACATTCTCAACATTATTTAAGAATGGATTCATTAAACCATTATAATTACCCCAAAGCTAAATAGTCATTCATTTGATTAATCACATTTATAATGAGCAAAATGATAATGGTTACTTTAACATTAAAATCAAGAAAAAGAAGTTTAAACTTTATGTTTTGACTTGGTCTGGGTACAACTCATGTAAACACATCTTCTGGTAGACTGCAGGTGGCAGATGTTATGGTTTCCTCCCAGACTCGCTGGCGTTCAGGTCTTAATCTGTGGGTGAAAGTTCTCAGCGACCCAGCTATGACCCAGCTGCGTCCAACACCACCATTGTGACAGAAAACTCATATTTCCTCACGTTACACAAGGACGGCCAAAAATCACATGGCGCATAACTTTTATCGAAGACCTACGTGCCGTGAACCTGTCATGGGAAGAAGCCGAGGCCGTCGCGGCCGACAGAGCTCGCTGGCGATTACTTTGCGCCCAATGCGCCAGTAGGCGCCGGAGGAACTAAGTCTAAGTCTAAGTCTATAAAACTACAAGGACGAAGTTAAAATACAAACAGTTGTATGTTATTTATCGTGATATTTATCAAATTTGGTTATATCTTGAGAAAAATATATATTCAATTATAAAAGAGAATTAAAATATTAAACACTCAAAAGTATCGAAAATTGATACCGTTAAGTACCGGTATCGATTCCTAGGGACCGGTACCCATCCCTAGCCCTGGCTTCTTAGGGGGACAATAAGTAACTTCTGAGTTGCTGCTGTTTACTGGCGTTGGCTCTTTAATTCGACTCTGGAGATTTTTGCCTGCCGGTGTTGAATTACATAGGCCGGTGCTGCAGCGTTAGCTCGCCGGAGACACGGCAATCCAGCGAGCTGGCAGATTATAAACAGTAACCACGTCCCTCTTTGACCATTATGAAAAGACAAATCTGACAACATCAGCTGAGAATGAAGTCTGTTTCAATATAACCTTCCTTCCAACATGATTGAGACTTTAGGCTTTGTTGTGAATTATTTCACTGTAGAATTCTTACATATTGCTCCTTTAAGAATTGTGATCTGATACCTTTCTATTGAAAGCCTTGTCATCACTTTTTAGTGTGACATAGGTCTTGTTTCTGCTCACTATACCAATGTTCTGTAAATTACCAGCCTCTAGAGTCCAAAAGGATCATTAGCATTTGTTTTTTAGGTTTTGTTAAATAATTCATCTGTTTGTGATGTTCAGAAAAAGGCAGTCCTGTTCTTTGTAGCCCATCTATCTGCTTTCCAGGGGGTTGTTTAGATCCACAACAGTGAAAATAGAAATTTTACAGTTGGGCAGCATTTTTCTATTTTGTAAAAAAGGTAAATAAATGAAACACACATGTGGCTCATTGTGGACTGCTCAGGGGTCCATAGCAAGGATTTAGAACCAGACACCTCTCAGGGATGTAGCTCAGAGGAGTGTCTCTGAATGAGAAGATGCTTCGGTATGTATCTGGTGTGAGTAGGCAGTAAATCCAGCATTTCTGATATTTTGTGATGTTTGGGATGATTCTGCATCAACACTTGACTTTGTGGAGATACTGTAATACGTGTGACTTCTGCTGCTGCTGCTGCTTCCCCTCCTGTTTGTGCTTTCTCCCTCCCTCCCTCCCTCCTGCTGGGGCTCCCAGGAGTGATTGGCTCAGGCTCTCACTACCTCAGACCTCACTCTGCAGGGTGCTAATGGGCCACGGTGTGATATTTAGTCTCCAGGTTGTGGATGTTTAGGCTCTGGTTTCAGCACCTGCTGGGCATCTTCAAGCACCCTTGTGTGTGTTTGTTGTGTGTTTCTGGGTGTGAACAGGGACACCAGTAACAGAGGCACTAATGTGGACACAGAAGGAATGTCACATTGCGTCTGTTTAGAGGCATCCTGTTGGTTGTAGAGACATAAGAAAATATTAATATGACAATATATCACAATGTATTGTTTTCCAGCAATATTATATTTATATTCAAAAGCTGTGTATGGAATTTTTGGAAGACTTTACAAGCAAACATTTGTGTATTTTCTTTGGTGCAATTCGAACTTTGACCACTAGTTGGCAGCAGTGTGCAGTGGGTTTTGTTTCCACCACTGAAATGTAAATCCCTCTATTATGGTTCAGATACCTCATGTTAAACATGGTACGTATCAGTTTAGACTGTTAATTGAATTTCCCTACGATCGTTTCAGTCTAAAAGAATCGCTGATATTATCTGGCTGAATGTATCGCAATATATGGTGATCTATCGTATCGTCTCCCCTGTTTCGTCAGAATTTCACCAGTACACATTCCCAGTTGAGTGGATGCTTTGCTTTTTGTAATGTATGTGTTACATGTGCACTTTGCATGTCTTCTTCTGGGTTTGGTTGTGTGGATTAAAGGAGTGTAGCCTCGAAGAGCCTCAAAAAGGGAAAAAAAGAAATGAAATGCACTTTGTCTGTGTGCCGAGGAGAGCATTTCAAGAACCTTCTTTTGATCAAAAGCAACAACCACTGCAAGGTTTGGATTTTTATGTAAGAAGGCATAAAAATAAGCTGCTGGCTCTGTAAATGTCAAAGTACAGAAATGCACCGCCTCTGCATGTGTAGGGCCTCAGAAAGGTAAAGAATAATTTCTCTTTTGGGTTAAAGATTTTGAAATAAACAGTAAGACCGTATATGTATCATGCTGTCATGGCGCTGTGAGTTAAGAAATGTATAGAATTGTCTTTTATTAGATGAGTTTAGATTAAGTTTTTGTAAAGGGACAGTACATTTTAGTGGACACACACACACACACACACACACACACACACATATATATATATATATATACACACACATAAGTAAACATGCAAGATTATAGCCAAGGCTAATTTCCATTTTTAGTCCCTCAGCAGGTTGGTAGCTGCTACACATGTGTGAATACAAACAGGAAAACAAAAACAAATACAAAACAATGTTGTGATTCTAAAATTAAACAAAAAAAAGACAAAATATTTCAGAATACACCTTAATTTGTAAAATTAACTACTTCCGTTTACCCTGTATTAAAACTTAAAAAGTAGCCGCACAAGTTAAAATTTTCCATATTTATACAAATATAAATATAAAATATCATACACCATTTAGCAGCAAGGCAATATAAGTCCCTACCTCAGTGGAAAAACACTCTTTACCTTGTCCTTAAATTTACTGTCATGTTTATGTTTGATTGTGTGAATTATAATGATGTTGAGCTACAGTCAAATCCTGTTAGAAAATAATGTGGTTGTCTTTAAAGTCACTGGGGAACCCTTTAAAAGGAAATCTGGCTATGAGGACGTGTGTGCCCTAATAAGCCACACGTTTTCTGTTGTACCAAACAGTGTTGTTAGAAACACAAAATATTGCTGTTTATTTATGAATCTATAATATTTAGTACATTTTTTGACATACGTAGGATGCCATGTTTTCCGCACGCAATGCGCTTTGGGGGCGATGACGTATATTGGTTGCACTTGGACGAATAGCTATTGATGCTAGTGTTTGTTTACGTGCTCACCGTATTAATAATTAAGTAGCATTGTGCTGCTTTTGTATGGGATTTCCAGCCAGAGGGCAACAAGGGGAGTTATGTGAGTTTACACAGCTTTCCCACTGGCAAGAAGAGGAGAAAGCAGTGGGAAGATGCCTGTGGACGGACACAACTTCCCTAAGATCCGCAGTTGTGTTCCCAACATTTTTCTCCTGACTTAAAGAGCTCACCAGAGCGGCTAGGTATAAGAGAAGGCGGAAACGAAATGCTTTACCGACCATTTTCCCACACAAGGAGCCTAAATGCCCTCGGAGAGACAAGAGACGCTGACCGCTCTCCTGAGCCGACAACCCGCTCCTGTAGCTGCCGCTTCTGGAACGTTCCGCGAACCATCGGACACGCCACTCGTCACGGATGAAGCTGAACATTCACCTCTCCCATCAGTAAACCTAGCAGTAAGTGTAGCAATGCAGTGTTCTCCAAATATATAATATCTGCAAAAATTATTAAAGTCGTTTCACTGAATATGCTAATCATCTATAAAGCACAGGACAGCTCTGGATGCTAAAATTCTCAAATCATTCAGTTCAATTCAATTCAAAATTACTTTATTAATCCCAGAGGGAAATTAGAGTTTCAGTACACACAATGTTGAGATCAGACATACATACATAGATACATGACAAGAATTGGTGACAGTGGTCATTCGCAACCCCAGTTGCGCTACCGTTGTAGATCAAGAGGGTTTATATGAGGATAGAGTCAGGGGGAGGGAAAAAAAGGGCACTTCAGAGTTACCCTCCACAGAGAGGGTAGCTTTGCTATGCAAAAAAACGCCTCAGACAGATATGTTGTGTATCGTCTGAAGTCTGTGTGCATAAGTGTCCACTAGGTAAGGAGGTAGGGTTGGGCCTCTCCTCACTTCAGTGCATGCAGCCGCAAGAGCAGCGCTCATCACCTCCGTTTGGACAGGGGAGGGGAGATAATGGGTTAGAGGTAGGGATGTCCCGATCAGGATTTTTTTTTTGTCCTCAAGTCCGAGTCGTTTGATTTTGAGAATCTGCCAATACCGAGTCCCGATCCGATACTTTCGATACATTAAAAAAAGAAATAAAGAAAAGGAAGAAACAGTTCCAGATAAACTAGTTTTCTTGTCCGGGGATTGGACCGCCAAGGCTCCCGCCTTGGTCTGCCACCCGATCGATAGTTGAATCTCAGATAGAGGAGGAGCAATGTGGTTTTCGTCCTGGCCGTGGAACTGTGGACCAGCTCTATACCCTTGCAAGGGTGATGGAGGGGGCATGGGAGTTTGCCCAACCAATCCACATGTGCTTTGTGGATTTGGAGAAGGCTTATGACCTGTGGGGGACGCTCCAGGAGTATGGGGTGGGTGGCTTTCTGTTAAGGGCCATTCAGTCCCTTTACCAGAGGAGCGTGAGTTTGGTCCGCATAGCCGGTAGTAAGTCGGACCTGTTCCCAGTGAGGGTTGGACTCCGCCAGGGCTGCCCTTTGTCACCGGTTCTGTTCATCACTTTTATGGACAGAATTTCTAGACGCAGCCGTGGTGTGGAGTGTGTCGAGTTTGGTGGCAGGAGAATCTCGTCTCTGCTTTTTGCGGATGATGTGGTCCTCCTAGCTTCATCCAGCTCTGACCTTCAGCTCTTGCTGGGTAGGTTCGCGGCCGAATGTGAAGCGGCTGGGATGAGGATCAGCACCTCCAAATCTGAGACCATGGTTCTCGACCGGAAAAGGGTGGCTTGCCACCTCCGGGTCGGGGGAGAGGTCCTTCCTCAAGTGGAGGAGTTTAAGTATCTCGGGGTCTTGTTCACGAGTGAGGGTAGGAGGGATCGGGAGATCGACAGGCGGATTGGTTCGGCGTCTGCAGTGATGCGGACGCTGAGCCGATCTGTCATGGGGAAGAGGGAGCTGAGCCAGAAAGCCAGGCTCTCGATTTACCGGTCGATCTACGTCCCAATCCTCACCTATGGTCATGAGCTTTGGGTAATGACCGAAAGAACGAGATCGCGGATACAAGCGGCCGAAATGAGTTTCCTCCGTAGGGTGGCCGGGCTCAGCCTTAGAGATAGGGTGAGGAGCTCGGACATTCGGGAGGGACTCGGAGTAGAACCGCTGCTCCTCCGGATCGAAAGGAGCCAGTTGAGGTGGTTTGGGCATCTGGTCAGGATGCCTCCTGGACGCCTCCCGGGGAGGTGTTTCGGGCATGTCCTGCCGGCAGAAGGCCCCCGGGTCGACCCAGGACACGTTGGAGAGGTTACATCTCCAATCTGGTCCGGGAACGCCTTGGGGTCCTGCCGGAGGAGCTGGTGGACAAGGCCGGGGAGAGGATGGCCTGGAGCTCCCTAATTGGGATGCTGCCCCCGCGACCCGGACCCGGATAAGCGGAGGAAGACGAAGACGAAGACGAAGAAGTTCCAGATAGTTCCTTATTTTTTATTTAATTACCTTTTTATTTAAATTTTTAGCAACAGATCACTTCTGTGAGGTAGTGTAACGAGATAATTTACATGTTATTTCATGAGCCATAAGACATGAGATTCTATAGTAAATATGAAATCCACCTTATAAATCTGTGGGTACTTTTTAACCAGAAGATTGGAACTTTTTATTGCAGGGATTATGTAACAACTTCGTATTAACTCAGAGACAAAAGAAAGAGAGTCAAGTCTTAAATGTTAAAAAATGTATTACTAAACAAATTACAACTAGACTAACTTTAACACTAAATGTATGGTGTAACTAAGGTGAAATGAGACGGAGAATGGTGTACTGTGGAATGTGGAATGTTGTTCAGAACCAGCAAATCTGAAGAAACGGTTAGTTCTGGTGGGAATGAAGGTGATGTCTTGAGCTAAGCTTTGATTAGGAGATTCATAAACACATTTGACGCCATGTTGTCGCTCCACACATAGCCTTAGAATGAGACCTCCGTACAGATCCAGAATGCCAGGTCCTCAAACCCCTCTTTCGGTACTGGAGCCGATGAAACGGCGTCAGCAGTACGACAGACTAGTCTTTGGATTGTCTCCAGGTAAAAAGCGACAGTTGTTTGACAGCGTCAGATGGACCCAGAAGGTCAGTGAGTTCAGCTTTTATTCTGAAAGGAACCATTGCAGCAGTTGGAACAGCAACAGATTTTATCCAGCTCGTCGTTGGTTCTTTTGGCTGAAGAGGAAAGTTACAGATTGGCCACTCCGACAACTTCTCTCGAACGCTTTGAACTGGCGTTAAAGATGACGTGGGCATGGTTTTATACTTCGGATGTTTTGGTTTATGGTCGAATGAAAAGATGACAGATTTACCAAACACCACCAAACCCACGCCTCCGTCAGATCTGGCAGATTCTGATTGGATCAGTAAAAGCAATGTGTCATGTCTTAACGCTACGTGAGATCAGTCCTAGTGGAAACCTGTAAAGTCATATTACTTACTTTATTATAATCCTATAGAATATAATAATTATTTAGATTTCACAGAGTGGTCACATCTTATTGTTGACTAACACTTTGTTTGATTAGCTTTATTAAAAATTGAGTTATTTGATTTATTAAAAGGAGAGAGTCCTTTTCTTCATTCTTCTCTTGGGCTGGAAAGGAAGCAGTTTAGAGCAAATGCATGAGACCTTGAGGCCATATCTCATGCAGACTAGTTCTGTGTCAGAGGAGAGGGGGAAAATGACTTTTAGGTGGAAAACAGTCATTTCATTCCGTTACAAATAAATAAAAAAGGCATAAGAGCAGCAAAACCTGCTGCTTCAAGTTTCATAAGTTTAGAATTAGTGGAGATAAAAAAGTTATTTGTTGTTCAACATGCCAACAATCCTGCAGACGCCTGACTGTGTGATTCTGTGTCGGGGATGCTTCATAAACTGCCCAAGTCCTGCCTTTACCTGCTAGTTGTGGCTGTTGGGTGCAGAGCAGGTTGATTTGAAGTTCCCGCCTCAAGAATTAATCTAGAAAGGTCAGCAAGGAAACAAACCTCAGTTGAATATTCTTCTCAAGCTACTTCAGTCTCCAGGCAGCAGGTAGAGAGGAGATGAGGTTAATGTTCTGCTCGAGCTGCATTCAAAAACCTTTCAGTCTGTCTTTCTTTCCTCAACTTCAGGATAGTGATGCACACACCACGGCCCGTTTAAAGCTGTAATATTTCATTTTTTTCTTAATCAGAATCCTTTTTGTACCAAAGTTGTAAATTCTCGTCAGCTATAAAAGGAAGAGGGGGTGTTAATAATTCATGCCTGATTGAAAGGGCAAAGAAGATATTCCCACCTGTTCTTTTGATGATGGATGTGTCATTCTATTGAAGCTTAATAATGTGGCTCTGAGTCGTACCTTCAAAACCCTCTTTGAATAAACTAACTCGACACGTCTGTTAGAGAAAAAGAGAAGATTCTTTGTCAAACTTGTGAAGTTAAACACGTTGCGTTTGTTTTGTCGCAGCTCTGCAGCACAGGGGTCAGAGGAGGAGGCGGGTGGGAACAACCTACAGCGACGCCACCGTCACGGCAGAGATGGAGGACCTGGAGGTCTGGAGAAAAGGCTGGAGGAGCTGGAGAAGGTAAAGACACCCGGCTACGTTGGTCCTCCCCAAAGCACAAGACCTGAATGTTTATTTAACAGATTGATAGAAGATATTTACATTTAAAAACCAGGGTTTTACTATTTGTTGTGGAGGAAAAGGTGAGTAAATGTAGACATCTGGTGTGAGTTCAAGCTTCAGGTGAGCAGCAGTAAACACTGTTGGCAGGTTTTATTGTTTCCCTGCTGTGAGAAGGTCAGGGCTTGCTGTTTTTGAGAGGCTTCAAGTATTTCCCCCTCAAATGGTCTCTATTTACTGAACTTCAGGCAGTTGTATCTCTGTTTCCACTGGAGATCGTTATCCTCGATTTGCCCTTCAATTAAGTTCACAATCGCAATAAAACATCAAAAATGATCTTTGTTCGGATTTTATCGGGCTCTTTGTTTAGTCTTTCTAGTTTTCTTTCCTCATCGACTCATTGTTTTGAATTAAATGGTTTGTGAGATGTACAAACTATAAAAATAAAAATGTATTTAATTACCTTAAACTGAATTTTAATTAGTAGAAAATACGGCAACCATCCCTTTCTCCAATGCCAGAGAAATATTACTGTAATATGTGTAGCAAGTGCGCCCTTCCGTAAAACACAAGAGTGCTAACACCAAATACGACAAAGTATTTATCTACTTGCCAACTTACTGTGTATGACTTATCTTTACGGAGCCCGTCTGGTGACATTGAGGAAAAAAAATAAACTCATGGCCATGAGATACTTAACGCGTTTCCACGAGTTATTAATGTGAGGCCGCGAAATCCCTAACATGTGGTCACGAGATCCTTAATGCGTTCCCACGAGATATTTATGCGTTCCCACGAGATACTTAATGCGTTCCCATGAGATCCTTAATGCGTTCCCTCTAATTATTACTGCGTGGCCACGACTCATAAATGTGCAGGGGGTGTTTTCCAGAGATCTGCTTTCCAGAAAGGATCTCCTCTTAAAAGCCCCCAAATCGTTGACTTTTACCTAACATTAGGTTTCACCATAAGGTCATTGATATTTATTTTAAAGATTAATAACCAGTTGTTTTATTTAATTAATCAGATCATCCAATAACACAGGTGATGCGTCTTTTCCTTTCAGCATCACAGACGGCCATTATAAATAAAGTGAGTGTCTTCCTCTCTTTTGTTGTTTGTAGTGACTGGTTTACTTTCATGTGTATTGAGTATTAATTGTGTCACGCACAACTGCACATCTGTGAACCAGTAATCCACACATAACGGTCAGAGGCGCATCTGTCGGAGAGCAGGAGTTCTGACACAACACCGGCTCGTTCCGGCGGGTGTTAGCCGACAGGCGGGCTGATATTTGTTTGATATGAAAAATATTTCCTGTCTAAAACCCGTTTGGGTTCAATTAAATGCTTGTGTCTGGTTCTAAAACTCACGGATCGTGAGTGAGAGTTGTATTTATTTTTTTGCTTAGTAAAATGGCCTGCAGTACCCACATGCGACCACTGGATGTCATTCTTACTTCATTTTATATATTGCACCTACAAGAAAAATTCAGTGCAATTCCTCGTCCGTGATATATCTCAGGTTGTTTAGATCACAATTCTGCCTTAATCTGAAAATGGTACGAAACGTTCTTTAGTTACAAGATATGAAAAATCTGTAAATGAGAAACAAGTTTCACCAAGTTTTTCTGCCCATTTCCATCTCATAAGGCTAGAACCTGTTATTATTTCCTTGAAGATTAGCTCCCCTCACTGTGAGTCCCAATGAGATTTTCTGTTTGTGTTCTTTGTGCAGCTGGAGAAGTTCTGACTTTGTCTGAAAACTGTTCAGCTGTGCCACAAATTCTTCATTTTGTCAAAGAGATGACCTTTCACAGCACAGATAGGTCTTTTCCTTCTGCGCCGCCCCTATCAGACACTCAACCCCTCAGTGCTCCCACTGCAAAAACAAAAAGTCACATATGTGGCTTTGGAGAAAAGGGTTTTAGAGTAAGTACTACTGTGACCTCCCTGGCTTCAGCGTGAGGTGTTTCTCAGGCTCAAATGACTGGAAAAGCTTTAGAAACGGTCGTCTTTCAGTTTGGTTTCTTATTTCGCCGTCTCTCCTGTCACAGGTCTGTTTTTGTCAGATTTCTTTTAGCTAAACATTAAACTCCAAGTTGAACTTTAGATCTTTAGACTTAATAAAAAACAAACAAAACAAGTATGCCGATGTTTATCATATGAAGGTCCAATGAGCCAAACAAGTAGAACTTATAATCCTACAAAATCAAGTCATGATGGAGATTAAACCCAATGTTGTTTTGGTTTAGGAGGATCTTGTATTCTGAATTCTATTTGAGTTTTTCATAGGAAAGCATATTTATGTCCTCTTCATCATTTTACCTTTAGGTCTACCTCCCCCAAACGGTTACTATGGAAACCATTTCATATCTTTCTGCCACAGCTAAAGGGGGAAAAACTCTAAATCCTGTTCTGATCTTCATTTCCATAATAAAAGAGTAGCAGTTTGAAAATGTGTGCGTGTTAGTCTAATATTTCTAGTCTTTCTGTCTCTCAGTCAGTAACAATATTCATTTAATTCAAGCTGTGGGAGGAGGCGGACAGTAAATCTCTGACTTTTAGGTGCAATTTGCTCTACAAAAGGAACGATTACTGTTTTGTTCGCAGCCCTTCTGTGTGGGTTTAATGTTGTGGATCTGAAAGAGACCGTGGAACTGGGAAATGGAAAATTTCATCCTTTATAAAACCTGACATTTCTAAAAAGAGTGAACGCAGTCATCTAATCCTTTATGTTTTTGCCAGTAAAACGTTCCACCGGGTGTTTGTCTCAGTCTGGGTCTTGGTAAAGCATCATTTGAACTATTGGTACATTTTATTCATCATTAATTTGGTCCCTTGCTGAGGATCAGGGTTCTGAAAGAAAGAACTGTAAATTGTAAAGACCTAATCCCATTTGAACACCTTAAAACTCTGGTTCACTCTGTGCTTCCAGGAGCTGGCGTGGGAGCGCCAGGAGAATGCCAGGATGCTGAAGGACAAAGATGATCTGATCGGGAAGCTAAAGGAGGAAATTGACTTGCTGAACAGAGTGAGTGAGACCCCACCGCTAAACCATCTTTTGTGTTTGTGTGCGAGTCTTGTGGAGGATTTGGATCATCTGGGATTTTATTCAAGTTTCGTATAAAAGCTCTGAGTTTGTTCACTCAGCCAGGACCACCGACCTCCCTAGTGGCACTTCCTGAATTTTTAGCAAGCCGAATAATTTTTGGGTCACAGTAACGTGAGTGTTCTCCATGGCATTTGTACGCTATTGCTGCAGGACCCGCCGAGGATTACGATCAACGTAAACGAGATGATCTGGGCCACATCTAAGAAGCGACCATTAAATAAAGACAAAGGTTTTACATTGTACGTGTTCGCCTACATTCATACCTCTGAAGACAGAGGACAGGAGAACGCGCAGCTAATTAATTAAATAATTTGGTTCTGTACCTTTCTCTTCAGCACAGCCGACAAAGGTTTATGATGGGTCCGTCCTCCTGCATGCTCAGATCATTCCCTTCCCTTGCTTGAAAAATTGTTCCAAAATGAAAGCTGAACCCACATCTTTTTTATCTGTGAATTCAATGCCGTTCAGCGAGTCTCAAATAAAAATTTGGGCATCTTACTGTAAAAAAATATATCATTAATGTAAAAAAGAAACTCTAAATGAACTATGTTCACACCCAGAATCAAACCCAGGTCTTCTGCATGGGAGTCAGACATCTTACAAGGTGAGCTACACACCAGTAACATTCAAAGTATCTAACTTTTATATCCTTGATGACAGCTGAAACAACATCAAACCAAAGAATGGTTCAGAGCGAAAATGGCTATTTTGTTGCTAATTTGCAGGAAATATCTAGAAGAAAGTTCTACAGAAAGTAGCTAAGGGTCCTCAGAAATGTAGCTAGGTTCGTCACTAGGCGTTAGGAACAGTGACAAAGTGGCACTGCCTCTCTCTCTGCTGCTAAAGCTACGGATAGCAAATGCTACGGGCGATGCCTGAGCGTGAACGCGCATGAAGCAGCCTGCTCGACCCGAGCATCTCTCTTCTGTGATTTTACAGAAAAACAGGCAATCACAGTAAAAATGCCAGGGCTCATTCTACAGGACCAGGGCATTGCAGGATAATGTATGAAGAAGACATTTATTATTTCTATACATGTTTTGGCTGTCAAACTTCCTTATAGTACCTTTAAATGCATTTTATTTTACTGCATGAATTTTATATCTGTATGCCGATTCTAAATTTAAAGATCGTCTGCGTAAACCTGAACAGGTCCAACCCGGTCTTACTGTGAGACCGGGTTGACAGGCCACCTGCTTGTGCGTAATCAGATGTCTCTATAGGCGCCTTCTGAGCTGAAGATGATATGAGATTCTGGACTTCTCCTCAGACGGCTCCTGGATGCATCGCCACATTGGAGACAGGAGCCAGCGCTATTCAGCCAAAGTTTTATAATCAGGGAACATTTTCTAAGCGCCAAGTCTCTGAGAGACGGGGTTTGGGAAGCACTTGTTTCAGTGGGAGGAATCTTCCTGCATGGCTCTGGTTCTGTGACGCGCTCCAAGCCCCTCTCCACATCTTCAGCTCGCTGTGCACCGTACGTGCGCGCTGACAGTGAGCTGCGCTGAGCAGTGTCCAGCTCAGATGTTCTGATGGGAATCTTTTCTTGAGTGATTTAGCAACATCTGCGATGTGCGAAACGAGTAAAGTGTCAGTTCGTCTGCATGCGTCGGGGTAATTCTTTTTATTCTTTCTCCGTCAAAATAAACTGTCAAATACGGGAACTGTCCAGTCAACACGAACCCTGCCATTTAACTGTTTTTTTTTCTTGTGAAAATTGTTGCAAATAGATCAAATGTAACTGGATTAACACCAGAGCCAGGCGCACTGCGCTGTTATCCCCGTCACTGTAAATGAGGGAAAAACACATTGATCAGATCCTTTTCTTACCTTCATCCATCTGTTCGTGTCCTGCCGATTGGACTACTGCAACTCCCTGTAGTCTGGCCTGGGCCAGTCCTCCCTACACCGACTTCAGCTGGTCCAAAATGCAGCGGCCCGCTTGCTGACTGGAACCAGCAAGCGGGATCACATAACCCCGGTTCTGGCCTCTCTCCATTGGCTTCCTGTCTCTTACAGGATCCATTTCAAAATTTTACTTTTTGTTTTTAAATCCCTTCATGGCCTGGCCCCAGTTTACATCTCTGAGCTGATGTCCGCTTACGTCCCTGCCAGAACCATGAGGTCCAGCTCCCAAGCTCTTTTAACAGTGCCAAAAACCCGCCACAGGACTCGCGGCGTCAGAGCTTTCTCTGTGGTTGGGCCCAAACTGTGGAACAAGCTACCTCTCAACATCAGGACCACACAGAATCTAGAGCATTTTAAATCCCTTCTTAAGACGCATTTTTTGATTTGGCTTTTAATGCAGGCTGACTTGAGCATCTTAATAGATTTTAACAGTTTTTATTACAGAGTGTGACTGTTGTGTGCTCATCTTATTTTAGGTTTTTATTGTTGATCTGGTGTATCTTGTTTTGTTTTATCTTGTACAGCGCTTTGGTGTAGCTTTGCTGCTGTAAATGCGCTCTATAAATAAAATTGACCTTGACCTTCAATTCAAGTTTATTTATACAGCACAGAATTACGACGAGTCGTCTCAAGGCACTTCCCATAGTAAACATTCCAAAAGTTTCCTATGTAAGGAACCCAGCAGGTTGCATCAAGTCACTGACTAGTGTCAGTGACTTTACAGCAATCCTCATACTAAGCAAGCATGCAGCGACAGTGGAGAGGAAAACTCCCTTTTAACAGGAAGAAACCTCCAGAGGATCCTGGCTCAGTATAAGCAGCCATCCACCACGACTCACTGGGGATCCACCTACAAAGTTAAATTACAACAATCAAACAAGACAGAGCCTGGATTTGTATTCTGAACACTTTAAACGTGTTTTTAAAAGAAACGTGTGTGACAAAAAGTGGCACCTGCTCAGTAAAACCACTAACAAGGTGAAAAATATCAAAGTATTGTAGAAAGAGACAGGCTACAACTTCTGGATCCGTTGTATACAAATAGTTTATTGATTATCTTTTGTTGAAAGATAACTTTGACGTACGCAAGTGACCGGTGTTGGCTGCTGTCACCTGTTGTGATTGGTTAAAGCAGCTCTCTGCTGCGGCTCCCAGTGTTTTCTTTACTGTGAGAAATGGGTAATAATGACCCTTTGATGGGAAAAGGTTGCCGACCCCTGGATTAGGTAATTATTATTATTTGTGGTTATTTGAAGCAAGGTGGATGTAAAATAAAATATAAGCATAAACAGTTGGGAAAAGAGAGCGAGGTAGAGGGGCCGCAGCAGCCGAATCTTAGAAAATATAGTGTTCCTTCATCCCCAGAAATCTCACTCTTAACTTTTTTTTTTACTTGAGAACTCTGAGTGTGTAATGATGACTAATGGGGCTTTAACTGCCTTAGTTATCCTATTGACAGTTATTCTGGGCAGGTCCTGAAATTATAGCTTAAAAAACGCAATAGAGAACACAACCTTGAACTGATCCAGCTAGCTAAAATCCAGGGAGCGTCAAAATGGGGGTTCCTAGCATAAACCCTTTTATTGAATCCAAAAGTGCTCAAATGGAGGCAACTGGACTTCTTTGGTTTCTTGAAGATGTTTCTCTTCAGGGGGTAGAGAGGAGGGGTATTCGGAGAAGTTTCTGCTCATTAAAAGGACTTTAAGGAAGTTCAACAACCAGTACATGTGTAGAAATGTAGAATTATACCCTCATACATTCTCTTGCAATGCCCTGATCCTGTAGAATGATCCCTGGCATTTGTACTGTGATTTCCTCCGTATTCCTGTAAAATCACAAAAAACGAGCATGTTCGGGTCGAAACAGCCTGCTTCCCCAGTGCCTTCCAGAAGCAGTGTGATGATGTCATGCTCAGGCATAACCTGTAGCGTTTTTCTTTCTGTTCTGTTCAGTTTAGCGGCAGAGCGAGAGGCATTGTTGCCAACTCAGCGACTTTGTCACTGTTCCTCATGACTTTTTGACCTCCATCAATTTTATTTTTTCCTGAAAAAGCGACATTTCTGAGGACCCTTTGCTACTTTCTGTAGAACTTTCTTGTAGATATCCACTGCTGATTAGCAACAAAGGAACCATTTGCGCTCCAAACCGTTCTTCCGGGATCAAGGAAAGAGAATGATAATGTGCGCATGTGCACAAGGACATAAACTTTTCTCGGCCAGGCCAATGACAAAGCTACTGCAGAGCTGGAGACTGCCGCTTTACCCCTGCTGTTGCTGCAGATTCATGCCTCTACTAGACAGCACAGGCGTCAACCTGCAGTCTCCGGCTCTGCAGCCGTCAGGCTCTTTGTCTCTTCTTGCATTTGGCAAGTAAAGTCAGCGGGAGTTCGAACTACCATCCCATTAACACGTGCAGCTCTGTGGCTCATTTCCTTCAGTGACATGGTGATGGTTATATCATGAGACACCCGCTCCCAGTTGCTCGATGCACTGGTGTGCACAGTTATTGTCACGATCTAGATGGAGAGAAAGCGCAACAGAGAAGTGAAGAATGGGGAAAAAAAACGCTGTTCAAGAAAATGCTGGTTGTGTACAAATGTGAGAATTAGGAGATGCAGGAGGTCAGAGCTATGTCCTTTAACAGAACTGTTTGGATCACCACACCAAATCTGCATTAATATCCCTTTATTTATACTTTTAGAATTTATTTTACACATCAAAGCAATTTGGGCCATTTTAATCATACTGATGGATCATTTTAACTAATAAAATAGTAATAGGGCAAGGGGTTGATGCTTCCAAAGCACGCCAGGGGCTTTCCGTATATGATAGAGCGTGTCATACGCTGCTTGTCTAGCGTGTAGACTTAATTGTTTGTCTTAATTTAACAGAATTGTGTAGAAAAGTCTAAACCTGTAAACTGCACCGGTAGGGGACTGACTCAGCCGTTGTTTTCATTCAGGAGTGTGCACGTACAGCATGCACGCCTCATGCACAAGCTTACTATTGAAGCAGCAGTTACACGTTTGGCCTGAGGGGGCAATCACGAGCAGAAAAATGTCAAAGTTCTTATAGTCCAACAACAGACGGTTACAGTTCAGAAGCCTGGCGCTCCCACATTCCTGTCAGAATCCACAAAAGCTCCTTGGATGAGAAGCGAAACGTCTCCAGCGAATCCAACAAGTCCAGTTGCCTTCCTTTGAACCCTTTTGGATGACCTGGACGAGTGAGAACCTTCACCAGCCTATTACTTCATATTGAAGCATTTGTTTGTTTGCCTTATGAGGAACACCTGTGAGGTTCTCAATCAGCTTTAGAGTTCTCCAACTTCTTAAGTCCAAAAACATTCAGCCACAGGCCAAACAAGAACCATCGCCAAATTACAAGCCTTCCAAACTCCTAATCAGCACAACATTGTCTGAATTCATCTGGTGGAAAGCAACGATTACAATCAGCCACCTTTTCGAAGGAAAGATGTTATTTCACAGCTGGACTTCCCCTCCAAAAAAGTGCTTTTGAGTCCACCGTGCTCAGCAGGATTCTGTTTAATCTTTATTATTAAATTAATCCACAATCAAGCAAATGTTTTCCTCAACGGCACACAAATAAATTTTTGCACGGGACTCAAAAGGTCACACGGGAGTGTGTCACTTTGGTCTTATATAATTGGCTATTATGATTGGATTCTGAAGACTTAAGTGATGTTGTAAACTGTTGATGCCGTGTTGATTACCCTGCTGCTACTTGTGCTAAAGGTCATTCTGGCTCTCTTCATCCCTTCCTTAGGATGACATTTCTTACCTGTTATCTGATCTACTTCTTCCCGAGAAGAAAATATGAGTTTATTGGTAATCTAATTAAAAACCAGGCGTACAGTTTTCTAAGTGACACTAAGCATTAATTATCTAGAATAAATACATTTAGGTTTTATTTCTCGGGAAAGATGTCACGGCTCGGCCGCTGCGGCCATCAAAGGATCGTCGGCTAGCAGTGCCTACACCACGCTCAGGACAATCCAGACTCTTTTTATGTGTCGCTCCACAGATGTGGAATGACCTTCCAAGCACTACAAGAACAGGGGCTTCCTTGTCGATTTTCTAGAAACTCCTGAAGACCCTGCTCTTCACAGAGCATCTTCTAAACTAGCACCCTCCCTGCACCCGCCCCCCACTCTACTGTCCACTCCTTGTTCACGTCCCTTTATGATTCCTCATGCTGCCTCGCTGCCACCTAGGATTGACTGATTGGTGTTTGTTGTTGGCCTCAAGGGCAACCTGCTGGCTTTATTAAGGCTTGTAAGTCGCTTTGGACTAAATATCCTGCTAAATACATAAACATGTTTTGGTTGAGTAAGTTGGAGAATGATTGTAATTGTTTTGCTTCTTCCTCCAATCAAACTAAAATTTGCAAGCTTGAGAACGCTAGCGAGAGCTTCGTTGATGCACGCTGGTTTGGTCCTTCTTCCTAAGGGTCATTAGGGTCGTTCTTCTGGTTCCCGTAGATTCTAGGAAGGGTTTCTACTTAAAGGGCAGGTTCACAGAGAAACCAGTTTTTACCAGTTTATTTTTTTCAAATTAAAGTCTAACATGCAGGCTGAACATGAAAATAGTCTCCTACACCTAACTCCTGCATTAGCTTCTGACGGTGAAACTCTAGGATTAGAAAATCCTGAGAGGTCTACGTCACACTGTCACTAAACATTAATGGACTCACCCATCCTGACTCATGACGGGGAGGGCTGTTGTTGGTTTAGCTTCCGGGAAAAAGCAGAGAACATCTCTGCTAGTAGAAGCTAACCGCTAGCATTAGCAACTCCACTACACAGCAGAACTCCTCAAGGCTTGAACTATTTGTGGAGATAAAACATCAAAGTTGCAGAGCAAACAGAGTCAGTGGTAGAGTTGTGTTGCTGTTAGCCAATCAGAGGAGAGATGTCCAAATACCAGGAAATAAGACTCTAAATCCCGCCTGTGAAGCTAATTTCTCCTCTGGCTGAATTTTACGTCCTCAGAAAGGACCATCTGAGCTTTTCCCCCAGAGTATGACTTGCAAGGCATTCATTCCTACTAGAGACCACTGCAGAAATTAAAAATAAGAGTAAAGTTGATCTTTAACAAAACTGAGAATGCAGCTTTGAACCAAGATCTCCGTCATCGATCCAATTCAGAAATGTGATCTAAAAGCAGGTTTGCTTTAAAGGGGCATTATGGAAGTCTGACAGCCAAAACATGTATAGAAATAATAAATTTCTTCTTCATACATTCTCCTGCAATGCCCTGGTCCTGTAGAATGAGCCCTGGCATTTTTACTGTGATTGCCTGTTTTTCTGTAAAATCACAGAAAAAGAGAGATGCTCGGGTCGAGCAGGCTGCTTCGTGCTCATTCACGCTCAGGCATAGCCCGTAGCATTTGCTATCCGTAGCTTTAGCAGCAGAGAGAGAGGCAGTGCCACTTTGTCGCTGTTCCTAACGCCTAGGGATGAACCTAGCTACATTTCTGAGGACCCTTAGCTACTTTCTGTAGAACTTTCTTCTAGATATTTCCTGCAAATTAGCAACAAAATAGCCATTTTCGCTCCGAACCGTTCTTTGGTTTGACGTTGTTTCAGCTGTCATCAAGGATATAAAATTTACAGATGCTGTGAATGTTACTGGTGTGTAGCTCACCTAGTAAGACGTCGGACTCTCGTGCAGAAGACCTGGGGTTGATTCTGGATGTCAACATGGCTTATTTAGTTTCTTTTTTACATTAATGGTATATTTTTTTACAGTAAGATGCCCAAATTTTTATTTGAGACTCGCCGAACGGCATTGAATTCACAGATAAAAAAGGTTCAACTTTCATGTTGGAACAATTTTTCAAGCAAGGGAAGGGAATGATCTGAGCATGCAGGAGGACGGACCCATCATAAACCTTTGTCGGCTGTGCTGAAGAGAAAGGTACAGAACCAAATTATTTAATTAATTAGCTGTGTGTTCTCCTGTCCTCCTCCCCCCCCCCCCCCCCCCCACACACACACACACACAGGACTGTCTCAGCTGTTAAGGAGTGTGCACGTACAGCATGCGCGCCTCGTGCACGAGCCTGCTATTGAAGCTGCCGTTACGCTTTTGGCCTGAGGGGGCAATCACGAGCATAAAAATTCTAAAGGCCGTAAAGTCCCTTTAATGAAGTTTTCTACAGCATCAGGCCCCTGAAGAAGCTACTTTGACTTTAAAACATGTATATTTGAACAGTTTTTCATACAAATGATTTCACAACATTTTACGTAAAGCAGCCAAAGTTAGTAGAAAACACTTTTTATATGTTATTTGTTTATAAATTGTTGCCAATAAATGGGATTAATGTAGTTTTTTTTAACTAAATATGTTTTTTAAGTGAATCCTCATAAGAAGTGCAGTCAGATCATCATGTTTGATGCTTAGTTGTCTCATTTCCTCTTGCTGAGATCAGATCAAACTTAAATTCATTCATCTGACCTGAACTTCTTTGAACCCGATGAACCTAGATGGTCAACAATCCCTCCTCTACTTCTAATCCGGTGTCTGGGTTTCCTGGATCCACGGGGCTGATAATAAAACCTCCAGCTTTCTCTCTGGGGCAAACATGACCGATATCAGAGAAGATGACTGGAATTTTCAGCAGGAACAGGTCCTTCTTGCCCCCGGTAGAGCCAATCAGAATCTAAATGATCTGTCCATTCACGCACCGCTTAGAAATCTGAACATTTCCAGCAACAAAGAAACGAATGTCTCCTGGTTATTACCCAGAGACTTTTGTTGCCATGATGGATGCCACGTAACCCATCTGCAAACACAAAATGAGCAGCACTGCAGGAGATGTCGGTGTGATAGCGTCAGAGGAACACACGGCCGGTCGTAACAGCAGCTTTATGTGAGGACGCAGCGAGACGCACGAGGAAGGAGCTGCTGCAGGGTCTGATGTCAGACAGCAGATAACAGCTGATCCAGGAACGCTGAACCCTCAGACACCGGCGAAGTTAGTTTGAGTGGAAAAAAGTAAGATAAACGCAGCTGGTGGGTTTGTATCTCCCTTGTGATAAGCGTTCAACTGAGAACCTGAATGTTGCAGTGTTCACTGAAGCCCACAGAGAGATTGGTGCTGATAAGATCAAACGACTAATGAGACAAATATAGTAAACTTCAGAGGAAAAAACTGCTAATGTGTTTTCTAACTAATCCAGTTAAAATTCAATTTCCTGATGTGGTTTTAGGCTTTTTTGCTTATCTTAAAAATCTGTTTTCTTCATAATCTGGTAAAAAATGAACCAACTGAACAAATCTCTCATATTAAAGCTGTTTTAACAAATTTGGAAAACAAATGAGCCAAAACCCATTTTTTCATGCCTTTTACCAACGTTCTAACATAGTTTAGCCATAAATATATTGTGAAGATTAACGAACAAATAAAGCGGTTTTCTCACGTTTGTCTAAAAACCTCCACCAATAACACATTTTGGACCAAAAGTAACTATTTGGACCATCCGGCTGTCGGTCTCGCCAAACTGCTGCACTTCCCTGGGTCCTCCTGGGTCATCACTAGGGATGGGTACCTATGACATTTGAATCGATTCGGTACTAATTCCCGGTACCTAGGAATTGGTACCGGTACTTTCCGGTACCAATTTTAGATACTTTTGAGTGTTTAATATTTTAATTCTCTTTTATAATTAAATATATATTTTTCTCAATATATAACCATATTTGATAAATATCACAATAAATAACATATAACTGTTTGTATTTTAACATCGTCCTTGTAGTTTTATAAGCTGATAATTAAACTGAAGCAAACATCTTTACTGTGAACTAAATTTACTGTGTATCTTCATTCCTTTTGCCGTCCTTTTTCATTAGATTTTTCCTACTGGGAAGTTAGAATTTCCGAGGAGAAAGCGAACGCACCATTAGCTGATAACAATGGTGGCAATGGAAGCTAACATATCAAGCTAACGTTATCTTAAACAGTTTATTTAACTGCTGGAGCAGATTAAAATGATGATGCCTCACACTTAGATCGTTGTCGCTGGTTTCATCTTCACCCAATCACCCGTCGCATTTAGTAAAGTGAAGCCAAACTTTAGAGCGCGTTCATGTTCTTCTAGTCGGAAATTCGGAGTTCCGAGGAGAAAGCGAACGCACCATTAGCGGAACGGAAGCTAACAAATCAAGCTAACGTTATCTTAAACATTTTATTTACCTACCGGAGCAGATTAAGATGAGGATGTCTCACTTAGATCGTTGTCGCTGGTTTCATCATCACCCAGTTACCCATCACATTTAGTGAAGTGGACCCAAGCTTTAGCGTGCGTTCTTTCTACCATGCTGCTCTGTTTACAACTCGCTCGCAGCGACCGACGACATAACGCTCTTGCGCATGCGCAGCTGTCTAGGCAAGTTCTCGTTATGAAGGACGGGTACCGAAACGAGGCACCGTTTCAAATGACGTCAATCGGTGCTCAGTCGGTACTTTGGAATTCAGTCGGTACCTTAAAAAGTAGCAAATTCGGTATCCAACGCTAGTCATCACACACTCAGCAGCAGAACACCACTGGTGTGAAAGGCTCTCCACTCATTAATATCAGAGGAGAAGCAGCCACTGCTACCACTCCAATTTTAGGACAAACTTACCAGAGTCCCAAAAAGAAAAACACCATTTGAAGTCATGGACAGCAAAAGACGTTTGGACCTAGAAAATGGAGACTGGTGTTTAGCGCCATCTCGTTTCCTCTGGCAATGCGGGTTTTTTGTTCCCGTGGAATGGGGAGCCAGGGAGGGGTGAGTGTTCCGTGTTTCGCTGTTGCAGCTTTAACGTTAAACATGTACTCGGAATAACGAAGCTAATTCAGGTGATTGTCTTCAAAATCTAGGCGCAGCGAAGTAGCAAAAACACATTTGATCTCAGAGAAGACGTAGAAAGCCTCTTAAACCGTTGTGATCGGATCGTGCCCCTGTTGTTAAAATAAGCTTTAGTCCGTTCTCTGTGTAATAACCTGATCTTGCAGTCCATCCGTTTTCTGAACCCGCCTGTCAATAGGCACACACACATGCACACGCACACACACACACACCCCTAAGGACAATTTAGACAGACCAGTCAACCTGACAGTCATGTTTTTGGACAGTGGGAGGAAGCCGGAGCACCCGGAGAGAACCCACGCATGCAAATGGAGAAAATGCAACCTCCACGCAGAAAGACCCCACGCCGGGACTTGAACCCAGGACCTTCACGCTGCAAAGCAACAGCACTAACTACTGCACCACCGTGCAGCCCTTAACAATCTTAAAGCCACCTGTCAAACGTCTTTCATGCAAAAAGGATAATCTGAAGTATTTAGCTAGTGTTTTAGAACTTATTACCTCAAACGCATGCTTAACCACGTGGTTAGGAAGGAATGAACATGTGCTGCTAACTGTTGGGATTTCCAAACATAAAGGCTGTGTCCAAATTCAGAGAACGCATCCTTGTGAGGACCCGTCCTACCCGGTCCAGGTAAGACCGGACGTTAAACGGCCTCGTCTCTCCTCTGTGACATAATCCACCTTTGAGGACACAGCCTTCATTTTTATTTTACTAAAAGTAAATGTGAGGAGGATGTTGCTTGTTTTCATATTTAGTGTTCCTGTAAAGTCCCCACACACCGGGAATCACAGAACATGACTTTACTTTGTTGCATTTTCTTCTCAGCAGAGGAGTCCTTCAGGGTATAAACTCCTGACCTCCTTTTTAATTTCCTCCAGCTGTTTTTGAGCTTGGTCTCGATAGCCCCCCCCCAATCATGAGCGTTGATTGAGGCGACTGAAGATGAGAAGTGTCAGGTATACGAGACCGAGCCGAGGCAACTAGGAGCCTCTGTCATTTGCAGCTAATTGATGCCGTTAATGTCTAATTTGTCGCCACCAGTGCTCCCCGACTGCGAGGGGAGCACGTGTCAGTGAGTCACGACGGTTTTTACCTCTCAGACTATTTCAGAGCCGATGAATTTTCATGCATGGCAGAAGGTACTAACCTCTGTGCACTGCGCCCTCTCTGCAGGACCTGGACGACATCGAAGATGAGAACGAGCAGCTCAAGCAGGAGAACAAGACCCTGCTGAAAGTCGTGGGTCAGCTGACAAGGTAGAGCCACTCCGCACGACCCGGACGTGGCGCGACAAGCCCGACCTGCCACCTGACGTCCTGAGCGTTGGCCTTGTTTCTGTTTGGTGTGGTGTGGGCGAGACGTTGACCTGAGAGGCCGGAGCTGTGTGGTGGGGATTGTCTGTCATCCTACGCATATTTAATGTAAATGTCTTGTACATAGGCATTAGATTCTTATTCCTGTCGAGGGTTTAAAAATGAAAAATGAAATGAATGTATGTGCTGCAACAACACGCACCGGGAAACGACGTCCTGAGGATCAAATCCAGGCTCTCTGCACATCTAGTCCCGTTAAACGATGTTCGAATTACGTCTCCATCACCGCCACAGTACCAGCAGCCAAAGGGGCCTCAGCGCCTTGCATCTCATCAGACTTCTCCTTTTGTTTCAATTCTTTGTGTAATTGTCGAAATCACTAAAGCCTGGTGCTTTATTAAGGATCTCTTTCCAGATTGATCTACTTCTGATAACTTCTTGGTACATTTCAGTCCAACGAGAGCATCTGAGTCTAAAGAAAGATGTAAATACGTTCTATGAAAGTAAAGAGGGTTTTATGGATTAAATGCTTTATGCGTCATTGTTAGCATCTTGTTTACAAGTTACCACGGTGTTGGAACGGCTTCCAGCGCAGCCACTTGTCTTTTATGATAACCAAATGAACTAAAGGAAGCTGATATTTGAAATGAATCTCTTCCGTTTACTCGAGGGGCCTAGCTGCTTGGGCTCGGATCGTTTCATTCCTCCTGCGCCGCGCCGGCAGATCTTTAGTCTGCTGCACGCTCACACATTTTGGGGTGAAGATCAGCCCCTTGCAGATGAGCATCTCAGACCTTTCTCTCTTTCCATTACATTATGCATGTACAGAAGATTAAGACATTTAATAAAAGTTTGATTATCGCACTCCTCAGTCGACTCGCTTGTGTTCATTAAGATTAATTTGATGTGATGATACCGTGCCACCGAGTCGGTAATGCAACGTGACGGTGATGGTGGGGGTTCGTTCCTCCTCTTGGCTTTCAGCACACACACACACACACACACACACACGGATGATGATCCAACATGTCAATCATGTAGCTGAGACGTGACCCCCCACCCCCTCCAGTTTATTATGCAACAGACACACAGTAATAACTTCACCTAGTGGCAGAGTGGAGGAGGAAACAGATCTATATTGGACTAATGTTCACTAAATTTCCAGATAATGGCCTCTTTGAGAGCATGGAAGGTGCCGGAGCCTCTCTCCGTAATCCACATTAGCATTTTTATGGAAAGTTGTGAGCTTTGTCATTTTGCGAGGCCGCAGAAAATCCATATCTGCCGTCGGTTTGCCCTAGATAAGGATCCGCGCTGCTCTCAGCCGCTCCGTCGGACCTCCTCTAAGGTTCAGAGTCCTCTCGGGCTCGTCGTATTCCTCGCTGGTTTGTCTGAGTGAAGCGGTTTGTCAGCCCGTCTCGTCGTTCTGAGGCTCCACGGGAAAACATCAGAAGATTTTTAGGATGCAGCACAGCCTGGAATTGTTACAGACGAGCAGCTGCGGACATTTTCAGACGAGCTGTTGTAAACCAAAGCAAATGTCAGAGTTGGTGTCCTCCAGCTCCAGTGACAGTGTGTGGATGTTGGGGAGCGTGACCTCGTGGATGCTTGGCAACTAGGATGATTTATGGTGCTCTGTTGAACTACGAGCCCATTTACGATGCTGGTGAACGGTGCGCTTTGCCCCTGGCCCTCACCTGCCACCAGCCTGCACCACACCTGACCTTGGCTGTTGTGATTGCAGGTGGTATGCTCGCCAATAGGTGGCTTCCTGCTGTTTGTTTTAGCCCGCTCCTGAAGCAAATTCTTTTAATTGGACTCTTACCCCTGAGGACAGTTAGCCTTCCAGGTACTGCCACTTCCACCACCACCGCTCGGGCCCCTCCCACCCGCTGGGCCCGGCCTTAGACATGGGGTGGAGGGGAGGTTTGGAGTTGCTGCTCCTCCACATCGATGAGAGCTTGCTGAGGCGGTTCGGGCGTCTGTTTAGGACGCCTCCCTCTGGAGGTGTTCCAGACCTCGGGGAGGAGACTCCAGGGCTGGTGGGATGTAATCTCTGGACTGAAACCCCCCGGGGGAGCTGGAGGGTGTTGCTGGCAGATGATGGAGATATTTTTTTTTTTTACAAATCAGTCCAATGTCAAAAAAATCCTAAAAGTAGTTTTTGAGATCATTTTCAAGGCCTTGAAAGTGTAGCTAGCAGTAACCTTTACTTTTACAAGACCAGGAAGTGAAATCATCATTTTGAGCATATTTTTACTGTTCTTGTGTTTAAATCTTAAAGAAATGTGTGATCTACAGTTTAGGAAATCCTGATTGATGCAACTCTTCGTGTAAACTGTCTCACAGCCTATTTTATTTTATTTTCAGTCACACACACACACACACACACACACACACTCCACTTAACTCCCACGTTGATTTATTGCGTTGCTCAAGGACGCATCGACACGGATCAAACCCCCCGACCTTCCCGTCGGCTCATGAGCGAACGTATCGGTTAATAGTTTTTCACTCAGCAGGTCGAGATGCTGGTGTTCATCTCTGACTTCAGTCTGGTTTCAGCTGGTTTTAGAGGAAATAAACGCTTTAGAAGAGACTCTTTCTGTGACGTCATCAGGTTGGTTCCATTACTTCCAATTCAGAGTTATTATGTTTGTTTATTTATTTAGCAGACGCTTTTATCCAAAGCGACTTACAATTTATAACCTATAGGGCACGTTGTGATCTGTGGGGGAAACCGGAGTACCCGGAGGAAACCCACGCATGCATGGGGAGAACACGCAACTCCACGCAGAAAGACCGCAGCCGAGTTTCGAACCTGCGACCTTCGTGCTGCGAGGCAACAGTGCTAGCCACTGCGCCACCATGCAGCCCGTGTGACACGTAAAGCAGGAGGAAAATTCAATTATATTTTCATAGCTGTGTTTATTAGCACCACTGAACTGGTTGTGAATTAATTTATGGGAGTTTATAACGTTCCTCCCTCAGGAGCTTAAATATTAGAGAAACTAGACTGCACTTGAATGAATTCATCACAAATGATTATGACTAAAAGTCTGAGCTCAACAAAGAAAATGTCAGTTTTATAAGAAGAAATGTTACTAAATACCGACTCTTCTGCTGTTTTAGAGCATTTTAATCCGCTCTAAATGAACAAAATAAGCTGCTAGTTGTGGTTTTAAGGAAATTACTCCAACAGCCTCCCTTTAATGGCCTCTAAGACGTCTGGATGGGGCTTTTGAGCACCTGTTTTAATGCTGTAAAGCACATTTTAAAGTGCCTGGGTTTGCACACATTGTTTGGGAAAATCCAAGGATCTCCAAGGCCCTCCAGATAAATCTGAGCAGATAAACATAAATGCTGTGTGGAGGCGTGTCGGACATCAAAATAGAAATCCTTTTCACGAGTGGATTTCTTCTCCTTTTTGTCGTTTTATGGTTCAGAAACCCCCAGAAGTCAAATTAAAACTATGATGTGTCATGTTGGAGCTCATGTTGCTTCCTTTTCCTGATAACCAGGACAGAGATGAAAAGCCGCTCTTGTCATGTCCTTGAAGGTACCTGGAAACATTTTATCAGTTGGTTTCTTGCTCCTGGTTCTCCGGCCAATCTTCTAAATCTCCAGGACCCCCAGGGGAAGGAGGCGCTCGTCCGCACCGAGCATGGCAGAGGTCGGGACGCCTGGAAGAGCCCCAGCAGATGGACTGAATGATACTTGGTGTATTTCTTGCAATCTTCTGTGTCTCCTCTGGTTTTTCTCTTTCAGCTTTATCACAGCAGACCATTTTCTCGACCAGCAGCCTGAAAATGACCACCTGTGAACCTTTTATACCACATAATCAAAAACCAAGTGGCGTATCCGGCGATGCGGAGACCATATTCAGACGGGGCTGTCTTTGATGGAAATGTTGTTAATCTAATGTCTCAGTGCTTTCTGGAGAAGTCGCAGTCTGGCTGAAAGCTAATATTTTTCTGTCTCTCTCAGTAAAAGTGCCTCGTTTTTTTGTGCAAGTCCTGCTGTTTGATCAGCTGTTCTGTGAAGAAAACCGGCTGCATGTTGGAGCTGGAAAATTGCAATAATGAGACTTCAAACGCTTGGTTTGCACTTTCCTGAATACCTCGGCCACATGTGGAGCTGCCCTTTGTTGAAATGCTCTGTAAAAGTCAACGGCATACTAAAAGTTCACAAACAGAAGGAAAATCAACTAATGATGGACCAAATGCGTGACATTTACCAAATGGCATAATTTAGCTCATCGGGCCAGAACTCCGCTTGACGATTTTGATGCTTTGTTTTGGTCTTTTTAATCACGCAAAAGCAGGAAGTGAAAGAAATGTTCTTTTTTAACTCACGAATGTGTGAAAATGTTCGATTTGTGTCACGAGAAGGAAAAACGATTCTCCGATGCAGCTTTCCTGTCAAATGCATGTTTGAGCTCACGTGCAGGGTTCATGCAGAGGCGTGAAGATGCTTCACTCATTCAGCAGCGCGCTGCTCTGTAGCAGAAGCAGAGGACGAGGGGCTTCGAGAGTTTGCTTCTCCTTTGGGAGCTAAGTCATCTTCTCTAGAGATGCCTTCCTGGCTAAGAGGGGTTACCAGGGCAACTGGATGTGTGCTTCCTGTTCAGGGAGTTTAGGGTTTGTTTCGAGAGGGGAAGACAGAACCTGTTCACTTACAAAACACGTGCAGATTAAATGTACTTCTGCACCAACAGACTCGTGAGTTTAATGCTTTGATTTAAAGGGAAGTAGCATTAGCCACCCTGAGGATGGTGATGTCCTCCTCTTCCTTCCTGCTCTTCGCCAGCGGGTGGCAGCGTTCCTAGTCTGGAGCTCAACAGCTCATCACAGCAGGCTCATGTGTTCAGTGATCCTTGGTGCCAGTCTCCTGGGGGAACACAGCTCATAGAGAATTGGGAGCTGAATCCTTATCATCAAAGGTGTAATTCCATATCTCGCCCACTCTTGGTTCTTCTCATTTAACAGAATCTGTTACATAACAGGCAACGCCCTCTTGATCCTGGGTAGAAAACATGGATGGGTCATGACCTCACTTGATCCTGAATGAGATGTAATTAAATTCCTATTTAATAACTCATCGTACGATCGATGAATTAGCACCTGCAGACTGATCATGAGCTGAAGAAGGAGTTAAGTTCAGAGATGTCGTGGCTATTTCCATCACTTTTCCACTTTTGCTCATCCATTTTAATAAGCCCCATCCTCCAGGGAGGGAGCATGTGAATTTGAATGCTGTTGATGACTCACAAAGTCTGTGCCAAGCAGAATAGGAGGCGGCTCTAGGGAGCATCAACAGTCTCTGAAGGTCACTCTACGCTGTTACCATGACAGCGCCGGCCTCCCTCGGAGAAGTTGTTGGGTGTTTGTGTTGTCGTGACTCTTGCTTTGGGTTGTGTGCAAAAACGGCACATATGCCTCCCTCCAAAGTCAGCAGGAGGAGAAGTGGAGGTGCGTGTTTGAGCCATGGGCATCACATCCCTCCCCTGGGAGAAACACCAAACTTTAAACACTCAGAAATCAACACGAATCATTCCGGCTAATCCGGAGTGATCAGTGGCCGGAGTCTCACCTCTGTGGCTTCCTGCATGTGAATCGACTCCGTGCAGATGGATTAGACAGACACTTGCTCTAATTACCCATCTGTCATCTACACTTAATCTACACTTTTAAAAGCGGCCTTCCTCTTTGTCCCTCCATTCATCTGTCAGCCATCACCGCCCACAGCTTCCCTGTGGTTGTCTGTGGAGGACGTGCATCACCAGCTGGATGCAGGGTTCATCCATATATGCAGGACTATTCCCATGGAAGCTCCCCTGGCAGTCCGCCCCACAGGAAATCCTGGCATCGCAATTATCCCTGATGGTTCAGGAAATGTCCTGGAGGACCTTGATGTTAAATTCCTGACACCTTTGTTGAGCGGAGTGTTCGTTATAAAGGTTAACGAGGGGGTTTATTACTGTTGTTCAGGGTCGTTTTGACTTTGCAATCTGAAGCCTGAATGGAGACACAGACACAGCCTTTTGCCTCGTCATAGTAGATGGATAGATAGATAGATAGATAGATAGATAGATAGATAGATAGATAGATAGATTATTTTTATTCGGTCAACAACAACAATTTATCAATTTTACATAAAAGTAATCAAGCAGGTGGATCACTGACTTCCTGACAGACAGGAAACAACAAGTCAGGTTGGGAAAGAATGTCTCGGACCAACGGACCATCAGCACCGGCTCACCACAGGGCTGTGTTCATTCCCCTCTGCTCTTCTCCCTGTACACCAACAGCTGCACCTCCAAGCATGAGTCTGTCAAACTAATTAAGTTTGCTGACGACACCACCATCATCGGACTCATCTCTAATGGGGATGAGTCCGCTTACAGAATGGAGGCTGAGCGGCTGGTGTCCTGGTGCAGCCACAACAACCTGGTGCTAAACACCCAGAAGACAGCGGAGGTTGTTGTGGACTTTAGGAAACACACACGCCCCATCCCCCCCTTAAACCTGTCTGACACTCCCATCACGATGGTGGACTCATGTCGCTTCCTGGGCACCACCATCACCCAGGACCTCAAATGGGAGCCCACCATCACCACCATCAGAAAAAAGGCCCAGCAGAGGATGCACTTCCTGAGGCAGTTGAAGAAATTCAACCTATCACCACAGTCGATGAGGCAGTTCTACACCGCTATCATCGAGTCCATCCTCACCTCCTCCATCACCGTGTGGTACGCTGGAGCTACCACCAAGGACAAGAAGAGGCTGCAGCGTGTCGTGCGCTCTGCAGAGAAGGTCATTGGCTGCAAACTCCCCTCCATTCAAGATCTGTACACCTCTAGGACATTGAGGCGTGCAGGTCGGGTAATAGCTGATTCGTCTCACCCTGGACACAGTCTCTTCGACTCGCTCCCATCTGGCAGAAGGCTCAGATCCATTCGGACCAGAACCTCTCGCCACAAAAACAGTTTCTTCCCCTCTGCAGTTGGACTTTTGAATGAAAATCCTAGGGCAGCCCACTCAAGTTGATTGGTCCCAGTCACGTGACCCGATGCTGTGCTTGAACCATTCAACAAACACTCAGATTAATACCTACATGGAGTAGATAGCTGCTTCTCTAATTCTTGCCACTTTTTATATTGATAATTTTATCATGAGTGTTTTATTAGTTCTTATATTTGCTTATCTCTTAATTAATTTTTTTTCTATCTTACCTTCTGCACCAAAATACCGCAGCAATTTCCTAATGTTGTGACTTGGCACACATATGGCAATAAAAACTTCTGATTCTGATTCTAAGCAACCGAAAAAAGGAATAGCTTGAAGCCTAGTGGCTTATAATTAGCCTATCAACTCCCACAGAGAAGAGAAAAACAATAGGGCTGATAGATAAGATGCATAACATTTAAAGAAAAAGCAATGATAAATCAAGAAATCAACACAAGGTTAGACATCAAACTAAGTTTCTATAACTTTGGAAGATGCAAATTTTTACATTTTTCTTGAAAAATGACAAAGAATAACACCTCTTCAGTTCATCATTAAGTCCATTCCATAACTTCACTCCCAAAACCGACACACATCTATACTTAGCATTAGTTCTCACTTTAGGTATTTCAAACATATAAGACCCCCTCAAATCATATTTTCCATCTCTTAATTTAAACATACTTAAAATACAAATTGGAACATTCTTTTTCACCACTCTATACATCATTTCTAAAGTTTTAAGATATACAATGTCCTTAAATTTTAACATAGATGATCCTACAAAAAATTGGTTTGTGGTGTGGACTCCCTATATCCAGCTTTATTTATTATTCTAATGGCTCCTTTTTGCTATTTAAAAATTGAATCCAGATATGTTTTGTATGTTTTCCCCCAAATTTCCACACAATAACTCATATAAGGCAAGCAAAGGGACGTGTACAGTAAATAAAGGCAGCTCTTGTGCAATAAATCTCTTGTTTTGTAAAGAATAGAAATAGACTTAGATAATTTCCGGTTCACATGATCCATGTGAGACTTCCAACAAAGTTCATCATCAATTATTCCTCCTAAAAATTTAGTCTCATATACTCTTTCAATTTCAACATTATTTAGATTCAATTTTAATTCAATATTACTCTTAGTACCTTCAAACAACATAAATTTTGTTTTACTTTCATTCAGTGATAGTTTATTAAATACATACCATCTATTTAACTTCATTAATTTTGTTTCCACTGTTTTCAGTAATTCCTTTATGTTATCTTCAGAACAAAATAAGTTTGTATCATCAGCAAACATCACATATTTTAAAATATCACTAGCTGTACAAAAATCATTTATATAAAGTAAAAATAGCTTTGGTCCCAACACGGATCCTTGCGGAACTCCACAAGTTACTTTTCTAAGTTTAGATTTCATATTATTAATACTCACATATTGGAACCTTCTTTCTAAGTAACTATTTAACCAAAGTTGTACAACACCTCTTAAACCAAATCTTTCACATTTATGTATTAACTATGGTATAGTCTGCAGAAGTTGGTATAGTCCTCCAACAGCCCGCTCGGATTCTCCTGCTTCTATCAATATTCTGATTAATGAGGGTTGCGGTTCCCACAAAAACCCTTTGTGGAGTTGGAATGTTTCAGATTACTCACACAGACATCCAGATTACAATCCTGTCAATCCTTGAGTCCATTTCCCTCAGTGACAGTCACGGTTAGCAAATGTTCTTCCTGTGAGCCGCTGCTCAAAACTATTTGGATTAAAACGCAATAATTAGAGGTTATTTATATACACATAATTTACTCGTATGTGCTCAGCTAATCTCTATTTTTATTAAACTAATCTAATGATTTTCAAACCAGTGTTAATGCAGGGCTCCTGATAATCAAACACAATGACTTTACTTTTTCTTTCTGAAAGCTCAGAAAGCTTGCTGGCTTTCACAATTTCATTTTTAAAGTGCTCCAATGTTTGGATGGGTGTGTTGAGTTGGTGGAATACAAATCTGTTGGTCATCTGCATAGCAGTGAAAAGAGACAGTTTTTCTTTAGGATACAGGGCAAAAGTAACAGCTATAGGTCAAAAGGAGAGGTCCGAGAACTGATCCTTGTGGCACTCCACAGAAAGAAAATTGATTAAATTAGACTAATAATTACTGGAAGGTAATGTTTTTTAAACAATTCAATAAAATTAGTGAAGCAGCGGCTTGAACTGACCTGTCTGGACCACTTTTGCATCACTTAGAAACTCCAAACTGCACATAGAAGTCTCAAATATTAGCAAATATTAAAAAGAAAGTGTAAAAAACACCAAATAATCCCAGCTCGACTCAGTACCAGGTGGCACGTTTTGGTTCTCTTCGGATCTTCTTTGCTGCTCTGTTTTTGGAGGATTGTGACACTTTGACAGGAATCTCTTCCTTGCTGCTGGAGGATGACATGTGCACACCTTTCACTTCACAACATGTCGCTGGGAGCCTTGTGCACAAACATAAGAACCCAGGCCTCCAGGTCGTTTCAGCAATGTCATAGCTGCAGGAAATGTGCAGAATAACAAGAATATTTCTCAAAATAAAAATGTAATTGTTTAAATTAATAAATGAAATCTGCACCTTTTGTTGTCTTCCCATAAACTGAACTGGTTTATTGAGTTGCTGTGCTTACTTTAAATGCTGAAGGTCAAACACAGTCAAAGTAAAACAGAAACATTTTCACCTTTGGATGAACTCAAACGTGTTTGATGTTGTTTGAGATAAAAGCCGGTAGGTATCGATGTTTCCTTCATGCCCAGTTTTTATCTAAATGCTTCTTATAAACCAGCCTCCTGCTGAATATGGCATCCAACCCAGAGCCCGGTATTCCTGCTGCTATCCTTTTCCCTCTCCTGTTCTCGGAGCTCTTGATGCTTCACTGGACCGCTCGGCGCTGACATTCAGACGCGCTACGCTGAGAGGCCCTCCCAGAGCATCATGGGTTGATGGCACATGGTGGAAAAGGTCACCCATGACACTAAACTAGCAGGAATCATGATGGCATGGAACTGGGAAACGCTGTAACTGTCTGGTATGAAGAGGCCTTCAGGAAGAAGACTGAGATACTGACCTTAAGAAAAAAAAAAGAAACAATAAAAACCTTCCGCTGTTGTACATGTTCATGGGCAAGGAGGGTTGTCCTAGTATGTCGTGAAGACCCCTGGGATGCTTTTGCAGTCATACCAGATGTTAAACTCACCCTCATTTCACTTATCACTGTTAGGTTGACGCTCATCACCAAAGAAAGGTCATCTTGACTGTAGCATATGGAGTAAAAGATTCTGAGAGGGGGATTTTAGAGATTAGATAAAGAGTGTAGATGGACTTGTAATCATGCTCTCTCTCCAATGTTCTCCATCTTTATCTCACGCCTCAGCTACAGTAGATAAAAAGCAGCAGGAGGCCCCTTTGTTGTGGACGTTATTCCACTCAGTATGGATACTCCACACCACCTGCTGAAGCACCCGTGTGCTTTCAACAGTGGTTAAGCTGAGGAGTATGGGCTGAGGCACCGGATGGGACCAAACTTCACAATCTAGAGCCTCCAACTCAACCAGTTGTCATAATAATACTGATAATGAAACATAATGAACTTCTTATTTGAGATGGACGTCAGATCACCAGAGACTGCACGGCGACTGTGGAGGAGAGACACCTTTTGGAGCGGCTTGTTAAGAAAGCTTAATGAGTGTGGCTTCGATTACAATAAAAAGTCATTTATGTCCAAGATAAAATGAATTCCACAGCAGCGCAGCCCCCGTACCACCTTTATACAGCCATCATGTAATCTTCTGTTAAAAGGACACGATGGTGCAACATTACCACCCCGGTCTGACCACTTATAAACAACCTAAGGCTCCCTGATGCGCTTTAGCGGCAAATTGACGACACAGTTTTATAAAAACATCTAGTCAGTGGTAGAGGTGTGTTGCTGTTAGCCAATCAGAAGCAAGATGCCCAAATATCAGGAAATAAGGCTCCAGAACTCTGATCTTACCCTCCAGCTGACTTCTACGTCCTCAACCAGGTGCAACAGAGGCTTTTCCCCCCATGGAGAATGAATTTATTCACTCCTACTAGAGTCCTTTAAAATTACCTGTTTTAAGCTTTAATTGGAAAAAAAATCCTGATGCTCTCATTTCCTGACTGTTTTACTTTTTAATAGCACTAATGCACAAGCATATCTATAAATAATAATAACAACAACAAAAAATGGTGCCATGCAGAAACAAACAAAATGCCCTTGGATGTTTTTGAAATCAATAAAATAGAATGAATCTAAATTACATAATATTGCTGATTACAGTGGTTTTTATTTTTTTCCCGAAAAATATTTCTGATTTTCTTTTGAAAAAAAAAATTACAAGTTAACAGCAATTTTGCTCGTTTTTGCTCAAATAATTTCTGCATTAGCATCTGCTAGCTGCTGCTTCTCTGGGTGAATAACGTTAGTAAGCTAAGTGTTGTCGCAGTTACCAGTTACATTACCTGTGACGTTAATTAGCTTCACCTGTTGACTCGGAAATCCCACTTCCGGTTTGGACTTGGTGCTTAACTCGAGGTTCCTCCGCCAGGGTAAGCAGCCTCTCTGAGCTTCTTTATGAAACGTTATTTATTACAAACACGTTTCATTAGAGTTTGCTGATGTTTTTCCGTGTTTTCATGTTAAACGTCTTTTTCCGGCTTTCTTTGAGTTTAAAGCTGGTTAAGCTGTGATATTTAAGGGATAAAGCACCTTTTGTTACTGTAGAAGTAACGACGATACATGTAAAAGCATGAAAAAACATGATTTATAGCCTAACTATTCACTTTGTGTAGCGTTTATGGTAAATTATAACAGAATTTTATCTAAAACATCTCCAAAGCTGTTCCCTTTATCTGCTATTTAAGCTGATAAGGAGTTTTTTTTTACAATTCCAGAGATATGCATATTCTTATCTATCTATCTATCTATCTATCTATCTATCTATCTATCTATCTATCTATCTATCTATCTATCTATCTATCTATCTACAAATACACATACGTACGTACACACACACACATATAATGTGTGTGTGTGTGTATATATATATATATATATATATATATATATATATATATATATATATATATATATATATATATATATATATATATATATATACACACACACACACACACACACACACACACACACACACACACACATATATATATATATATATATATATATATATATATATATATATATATATGTGTGTGTGTGTGTGTGTGTGTGTGTGTGTGTGTGTGTGTGTATATATATATATATATATATATATATATACACATACATGCATACATACATGTGTATGATTTAGACAAATTACCCTCAGATTTTCCTGAAGTTTCCCAACTCAGTCAGCTAATAAACAAAATCAGTGATTATGACATTTTTTCAATAATTGAGCAGAATGACATTATTGCCTCTGATAAAGCATAATGACAAAACCAGAAAAGAATGATGAAAATACGTAAAAAATCTATATCAATGTCTGTGTTTGAATAGATGTTCCATCATACCCTGTGCCTCAGATGTTTTATTTTTTATTTTTTTACTTTGTCTCATAAAATCAAAGTCTGAATTGTATATAAATGTCTTCGGCTGGCTGAAAATTCCATTTTTTATCTAAAAGCCACCGAATGTGAAACACGGCGCTGATTACATGCGTTCACACAGAATTGGTTGATTTCTATGCAACCAAGAGCAGCACGGATCTGCTGATGTGAAGTTGTGCCTTTTTTCTTTTTGTGTCCTTAGCAGCTTTTAAGTAGAGCTCACAAACACAGAAAACCTTTTCACGTCTGTGTACCTTTACTATCTCATCTTCAATTTTCTGTCTCAAACCAGGTATATGGGCATTATGCTCCCTGAAGTGAGCTGCAGCAGAGTCCCAGACACTGATTGGTTCAGAATTAAACAGGCTGGCATGTGAAGCTGGGTGTGTGTTTAGTCAGTAAGAAAGGCAAATGAACAGAGGGTTAAAAAACCTTGGAGTTGATCATCTCCAAACAAATCACTGTCCACTAATTGAAACATAATTGAAAGAGTTATGCAGCTAACGTGTTGCTTTATTGGAACTCAAGTAATTGGTGTGTTGAAATGGTATTCCAGCTCTGTGAACTGCCTTTGGGAGCTCTGAAAATATGAAAAAATGATGTTTTTCTCAGTTTAATGTAGAACAGCTAATATGATTAGACATTTTGCTGAAATTAGAAAATGAACCCTGGGCTATATGGACAATATAATCACTGATCATGTTTGCTGAGTGACAGATTTTCCTTCCTAGAAACAGACATTTTTAGGGTTGGGTTGAGTTTCTCAGATGAGCTCCATCCTTTAAAGGGACTATAAGGAAGTTTGACAGCCAAAACATGTATAGAAATAATAAATGTCTTCTTCATACATTCTCCTGCAATGCCCTGGTCCTGTAGAATGAGCCCTGGCATTTTACTGTGATTGCCTGTTTTTCTGTAAAATCACAGAAAAAGAGAGATGCTCGGGTCGAGCAGGCTGCTTCATGCGCGTTCACGCTCAGGCATAGCCCGTAGCATTTGCTATCTGTAGCTTTAGCAGCAGAGAGAGAGGCAGTGCCACTTTGTCGCTGTTCCTAACGCCTAGTGACAAAGCTAGCTACATTTCTGAGGACCCTTAGCTACTTTCTGTAGAACTTTCTTCTAGATATTTCCTGCAAATTAGCAACAAAATAGCCATTTTCGCTCCGAACCGTTCTTTGGTTTGACGTTGTTTCAGCTGTCATCAAGGATATAAATGTTACAGATACAAAAGACATCACTGGTGCTTTAGCTCACCTTGTAAGATGTTGGACTCCTATGCAGAAGACCTGGGTTCAATTCTGGATGTGAACATAATTTATTTAGAGTTTCTTTTTTACATTAATGGTATTTTATTTTACAGCAAGATGCCCAGATTTGTATTTGAGACTCGCCGAACGGCATTGAATTCACAGATAAAAAAGATGTGGGTTCAACTTTCATTTTGGAACAATTTTTCAAGCAAGGGAAGGGAATTATCTGAGCATGCAGGAGGACTGACCCATCATAAACCTTTGTCGGCTGTGCTGAAGAGAAAGGTACAGAACCAAATTATTTAATTAATTAGCTGCACGTTCTCCTGTCCTCTGTCCTCCATACACTAACCATACCATACCATACCATACCATACCATACCATACCATACCATACCAGAGACTTTTTAACACGAACAAATTTTGTCCCCCATTCCCCTCCACCTCTTCATGCGATCGGCACCTTGTAAACTCACTTTTCTTGTCTTTTCCGTCCATGAATATAACACTTACAGCATATCTTTGTACTCCTTCAGTCACGGGTGAATAAATGTTCATATTTTCAGTCTTTTTCCGTGATGCGTTCTTCATTCTGTTCCATATCTGCTGCTAAATCTCTCTATTTTTTAAAGCGGCAAACACAGTGCTGGTGACAAATGAAATCAGGAAGCAGCGTCCTGACCAAGTAAAAGCTCGTGGTCTCCATCTCTTTCGATGGATAGTAAAATTTGGGGGAATGTCTCCGTTTTCCTCCGCAAGCCCATCAGAGGACTCTTGCGTCGACGCATAATGATGTTGCGTGTCTGTTCCGACGCAGACGGAGAAGTAGACATTAGCTTAGAATCCTTCCAGCGTACCCTCACTCTCAGTAAACAAAAACATCAGATCCTCAACAATTTTAGTGGGCGGGGACTCGACTGGTGAGGGGAGGTTCTTTGCCAATTTCCCTTATTGTGACATCACAAATTGGGACTTAATGAAAATTTAGACAATTACATAAAACCAACGACTGACAGAAAACAGATGGTTCTTATTGACATATTTACAGAGTTAGTGAAGACCGTTGGTTACGTATTGTAACCCCAGATTCTATGAGTCTAGTCGCAGCCCTTAAGCGAGCTGCTATTGGAAGGGTGATCTCAGCATCAGCCAATCATGAAGAGCTTAAATGTACGCCCACCACGTGGGCACCCCTTGTGGGTATATAAGTGGAGCGACTCCACTGCTCGCCTCTGATGGCTCTTAGTCCTAACAGAACCAGTGTGGCCAAGTGGCTTAAGGGCTGCGACTAGACTCATAGAATCTGGGGTTACAATACGTAACCAACGTTCTATTTCGTCTAGTCTTAGCCCTTAAGCGAGCTGCTATTGGAATAAAGCGCAGCTGGATGGGTTTACGCCCCACTGGTTAACACAACCAATGGACACACCCAACATGTCTCCTTTTAGTGGGGGTCGCTCAGCCTCAGCCCAGGGCTTAAAAGGCTGAGGCAGCCAGAGAGAAGAGTGGGGCCACCACTAAAAAATATCATCCACAAGAGGAAGAAATTCATTCAAGCAGGGCCGATGAGGTGCCATAATGCGTTCACTCAGCCTGCTGAGGTCCAAGCACTGAACGAGTGATGGATCCTGAAGACACATCTCGTAAATAAGAACGAGTAAAGAAACAGGGTGAAGCCCATGAAGCAGCCTGACAAATGACTTCCATTGACCCACCACTGTGGGGCGCCACAGAAGAGGAAATCCCTCTGGCTGAGTGAGCCCTGAGTGTCTCAGGAGGATCCAGCCCCAATGATGTGTAAGCGAGTGAACTGGCGTCACATAGCCAGAGTCAAAGGCGCTGGGCCAACAGCGCTTGCCCAAGGGAAGACTCCCTGTAGTGCACAAACATGATTTGTGAGCGGCGAATCCCTGAAGTGCGTGACACATATCGTGCGAGCGCGCGCACTGGGCAGAGAAGATGGGAAGCCGCCTTCTCCTCAGAATTATGGGGAGGAGGAAAAAGTCCAGCCAATGAAATTGACCTGGATTTGAAGGAAGTATTAATGTTTTTTGGGCACAAAGGCTGGGGCATAAAACAGCAGACCCGCCATCTTTCCGGATCCTGAGGCATGCGGGAGCCACTGAGAGGGCGGTTTGGTCACTCACTCTCGTGACTGATGCCAGTGCCAGCAGCAAGGCAGTTGTAAGTGACAGGAACTTGAGTGAGACCTGGTCCAAGGGCTCAAATGGGGCTTCAGATAAGCCACGCAGAACCACCGTTAGATCCCACTGGGGAATTAGCGGACGGGACACAGGTCTGTTCCTTCTGACACCTTTTAGAAAACGTTTTGTGAGGGGATGATTGAAAACAGATCTATCACCAAAACCCTGGTGACAGGATGAGATAGCTGCAGCATATGTTTTAATAGTGCTGAATACGAGGCCCCTGTCCATCAGTATCTGCAGAAACGATAGGACATCCGCCAGCTGGCAGGAGAGCGCTTGAACATTCCGCTCTGTGCCCCAGTTCTGGAAAGCTGCCCATTTAGCAGCGTAAGATGCAATGGTAGAGGGCGCCCGCGCACTCTGAATCGTGATGACCACATCATGCGGCAGCCCAGAAACCCCTAATCGAAACCGCTCATCGGCCAGACCCACAGCCGATGGCTTATTTCCGGAGGATGTCTGATTATCCCATCCGCCCGGGGAGGGGCGTCCTCCCTTCGCGGGAGTCTCCACGGGGAGCCGGACAGTAGAGCTTGCTGGTCCGGAAGCCATGACGCGGACAAGCGCCACCAGAATTACCGAGAGCTGTTCTGACCGAACTCGGTCCAGGAGACGGAAAATCAGAGGGACTGGTGGGAACGCATAAAGGAGCGTTCGAAGCCCGGGCTGGTGTGAGAAGGCGTCCGCTCCGAGCGAGGTTTGGTCCCGGAGACTCAGGGAAAACCACAGGCGACACTGAGCGTTTTCGCGAGCCGTGAACAGATCCACACGGTTCCCCGAACCTTATCCAAATCTGTGATATCAGCGCGGGATGCAGACGCCAGTCGGAGTCGCGGGGACCCCCTCTCGACAGGATGTCTGCCGCCACATTCAGGATCCCCGGAATGTAGGTGGCACAGCAGGTGGACATGTGCCCAACACAGTAAACCTGTGGCTATGCGCAATAGAGGGGGGGGATCGAACTCCCCCTTGGCGATTTATGCAGGCTGCCGCCACCTGGTTGTCTGTGTGAACTTCGACATGACGGCCATCGAGAAGGGCAGCGAAGTGCATGAAAACATTCCTCATTGTCATAAGCTCCAACACATTTATGTGCTCGTGCGTGTGGGAGGGCCAGCGATCTGCCGCGTAACAAGCACGTGCCCTCCACCCCAGACAGTGACGCATCCATAAACACAGATACGTGTGACGCAGGACGTCCGATGGGAATCCTGTGTGAGGGGATGCAGGGATTCCCCAAGTGAGCGAGGTCCCCGCCCACTGAGGGGGGAACCCTCAACATACGTCTCTTCTGACGTATCGGGTGTACCCGGAGGCAGATGAACCAACTTTGCAGGCGCCTCGAGCGCAACAACCCCAGCAGCACCACCGAGTGGGCTGCAGCCATCATGCCCAGAAGTCTCATGACTAACAGGGCTCTCACGATCTCGCGGGGTTGCACGCGGGAGATCACTGTGGTGAGATCTGCCGCTCTCACCGGCGACGAACGTGCTCTCATTAGAGAGGCGTTCAGCTCCACCCCGAGAAACATAATCGACTGGGATGGAAGAACGAAGTTCTTCCCCCAGTTAATAGAAAACCTCAGGGTTGACAGATGCTCTGTTAACCTCCTGGTTTGCACTGACGCCCCGTCCTCGGACCGGGCGCATCGGAGCAGATCGTCCCGGTAAAATAAAACCCTCGTTTCCGCCGTGCGCAGTGGCTGCAGCGCGGTCTCCGGACATTTGGAGAAAGTGCGCTGGGCTAGCGAGTAGCCGAAAGGGAGGCATTCGTGCGCGCGTTCCGACAGCGGACGTGTGCTCGAGGTCACGTGAACAACGTCTGAGGATTGGTTTCGCGCCCTTACCGCCGTCGCTCGTACCAGAGAACTGGGAGCGACCCATGGAGGGCTGTGATCGAAAAAGCAAGTGTGAAACAGCTGGAAGAGGCTGATTCGCACCGCAGAGCGTGGAGTCCATGAAGGACGAGTGGGAGCTGGGCTCGTGCACGGGAACGTCAAAGTGCCAGCGGATGGAGCCGCGCAATGTGCGCGCTTTGCGCGTGGTCGCGACAGCGCCATGACATCCCGTCCCACCCAAAGTTGTGGGGGAAGCGGGATGAGTCGGGCCTGGCCGTAGGCTGGGGGCGGTGCGCAAATGGAGCGCACCCTTACAGCTACCCGTGTAACGTGACCGAGTCCGACTGTGTGAACATGCAGATGTGTTGCAGTGCTTGGTGCGGGGAACATCATGTGTGAGGATTCGGCAGAAGGTTCTGCAGAGGACTGTAGGATTCTGCTCTCAATGTGACGTTTTTTGGGTTTTTATTTCAAAACCAAAATAATTCACAGAGTTAACATTGCAGCCATAAGCACACATATTCCCCCCAACGAGTCGTTTTCGTGGTTGTTTTCGGCGAGGTTCCTGTGACTGCCAAGGCTGTGTCTGCTGGCTCGTTCGGAACCGTTGGCCGCCAACTCCCTGGTCCCGCCTCAGCGGGAGGCCGGCTCCGCGGGGCGGGCCGTGCAGCTGGGCGCATGGAGTTTCCGCGCCGTTCGTCCCATCCTCTGGGGGAACGGCCGGAGTGCAGGCTGACCGAGAGTGGACCAGGTCTCGCACCGTGGCTGAAAGTTCAGCTGCTGAGCCCTCTAGATGATGCTCGTAAGATGGGGACCAAACAGAGCGTCAGAGGTGATGTGGCCTTCCAGCATCTCTCTGTGCAGGTGTTCAGGAATGGAGGGCAGGGCCATGAGCCACAAGGCCGCTGGATAAGGGTCTGCCAGGCAGCAATGCGAGCAGAACCGGTGAGTACAGCAGCGCACAGATTGAGGATGGCATCAGCAGTTTTAGTAATGATGGTTTTTGACTTGACAGGAGAGTCAAGCTCCTCCACCATTTTGGAAACGCCAAAGGCGAGAAGGCGATGTTATTTCCTGCAGCGCCGGTCTGGAAGGCGCACTGGTGTGCGCGATCGGCGAGCCGCCTCAGCAGCTGGTCATGCTTAGTGGGAACTGCTCGCGGTCCAGTGAGGTGGTTCTTGACGCCACACAGCGAGGCCAAGTCCGGCTCCAGTGGAGGAACGGATGGCCAGCCCTGGTCGGAGAAGCCCTCGACCTTGGTAATGGGCGCATATGTGGAAATTGGCGCCTCGAGCCTGGCAGGCTCGGAGAAGGCGGCGGACCAGCAGCTCATGGCAGCGGGGAAGTGCGGCCAGACGGGGTCTGGACAGCGCGTCTGTGTTGCCCCAAAAATTCCCGCCAATTCATCCGCCTCAGGGGAGCCGGTTCTGGAACGGCTAGCCACTTGCGGGTCGCAGCCGCGGAGATGATGGCGGGCAGCTCCTGGAGCAGTGCTCTAACTGCTGGCAGGGAGGAGCGAGAAACCACTGGGGCAGAAGGACCCGCTGAGCGAGGCTCGTCGACCTCCGTGCTGTACAGGAGGGAATAATGGCTGCAGCAGCCAGCCTCGTCGTGCTCCTCACGAGGCTCGTCGACCTCCGTGTTGTACTGGAGGGAAAAAGGGCTATAGCAGCCAGCCTCGTAGTCGACCTCCGTGTTGTACAGGAGGGAAGGGCTATGGAAGCCAGCTTCGTCGTACTCCTTGCTGTCGATGACATCGTCCAATCGGTAGGAGCCAGCCGGCTCCTGGCCGACGTTGAAGAACCGTAACGCCTTGTCCAGCGAGTACGTGCCAGCCACCGGAATTTCCTCGTCGGTGGAGGGGGTGAAGTACTCGACCCGGCGGACCTTTTCAGCCACGGGCAGAGCGGTACAAAACGGGCACGAGGCCTGGGGGTCAAGGCCAGGCCAGCGTGGTGAGCCCCGAGACAGACCTCACACTTGGCTCACTTGGCGTGCAGGTCGCCGCTGGAGATGGAGCCCGTCTGGCAGGCCGGGCAGGTCCTGGCGTCGCTGGACATGGTCGGTGAGTAGATTTTTCTTGTATAATTGCTCTTAAAAGAAGCTCTTAAGCTTGGCGTGAAGAGAAAACGGAGGCGAACAGTGGAGTCGCTCCACTTATATAACCCACAAGGGGTGCCCACGTGGTGGGCGTACATTTAAGCTCTTCATGATTGGCTGATGCTGAGATCACCCTTCCAATAGCAGCTCGCTTAAGGGCTAAGACTAGACGAAATAGAACTACATGATGCTCAAAGTCAGATTTGTGAAATATTTTTCCTTCAAACCTGAGATATAAAGTCACCATAATTCTTTTTCTCAAGGCATTATGGGTAACGGAGGTCTTTATATTATCGATTGTAAAGTTTTTTTGGGGAAAATATTAAACTTGACAAGTCATATTTTTCTAGAAAATGTTGATGCCTTATCCATCCATCCATCCATCCATCCATCCATCCATCCATCCATCCATCCATCCATCCATTTTCAGCCGCTTATCCGGAGTTGGGTCGTGGGGGAAGCAGCCTAAGTCGAGACGCCCAGAATTCCCTCTCTCCAGCTACTTGGGTCAGCTCTTCCCAAGGCGTTCCCTGGCCAGCCGAGGACATAGTCCCTCCAGCGTGTCCTGGGACTCCTCCCAGTTGGACGTGCCCAGAAAACCTCACCGGGGAGTCATCCAGGAGGCATCCTGACCAGATGCCTGAGCCACATCAATTGGCTCCTCTCGACATTGATGCTTAGTTTTGTTTTAATTGTTTTTTTGCAACATATTACCATTTTCTCAATTATTTTGGGAGCATTATTGTAAAAGACAATAGCAAGAAAACATTCCTCTTCACTTTATATCTTTGAGATGCATAACACTCACGATCCATTTGAATGGAGGACATAAACAGGCCAAGACCTGCTAAAAAATCCAGTTTCTCTCATCTTTTCCACAGATTTACTGATCTTGGGGCTAAAACAACAGCCATTAGATTTGCAGTGATGTGAGGAAAATGCATCAGGCGGGAAAGCCACTCGACCGTGGGCACCGTTCAGTATGCACTTCCAGCTGACAGGCTGATGAGCTGCAATCAGCCCTCCTACTCTGACTGGGTCATGCTGTGGTAATCATCGGTGACTTATTTTGGAGGATTCCTCAGACTGGGCCACGCTCAGCTAAAAACGAGACTGTTGGTTGTTGGGTTTTTTTTGTGTTAAAATATTTATGAGTTGTGTTGGAAAGGTTAAAAATGTAGAGATCAGTGTGTGAGCAGCTCTTGACATTAAGTAATAATCAACACACAGGTACAGGTACTCTATAAAGGTCAACATGCACGGTTGGGTGTAATAGCTTCAAACGTATATCTAAGAGAAAATAGCTGATATCCTGCTGTTTGGATTCATCTGAAGAATTAGACTCATTGAAACTAAATAACATGTCTCTTCTCTAATTCTCTGAAAAGCTGTCATCTCCTCTTATTTTAGTAATCGTCAAACAACACGTCCTGTTTCCTTGTTCCCATTGACACCTCCTAACCTGAGCGCTTCACAGTTAATTTTCCTCCCGAGTTCTGTTCCCCGTGTAGCTCTGATTAAATTCTAATCTCCTTTTTTCATCAGTGTTTTTTAAATAATAGCTGAAGGCTTATCTAGTGAAAATTGGCTGAAATTGTTGTAAATGACTTCCCGATGAGAAGCTGCTTTTATCTGAGGAGCGCTGCACACACAGACCTCTGCAGAGATATGGATGAGCTGTCCAGGGATGGCCCGGGGAAACGCTAAAAGCTCTAAAAGCTCAAATTTAGCTACTGAAAACACCTTTCAAACGTATTTTTCTGTCATTTTCTCCAAATATTTTGATGACTTGTTATATAGAAAGAAAAATAAGACTTCGCTCAAGATTTGTGTTCCTCGTGAACTTACAGGGACATTATGGAAGTTTGACAGCCAAATCATGTATAGAAATAATAAATGTCTTCTTCATACATTCTCCTGCGATGCCCTGGTCCTGTAGAATGAGCCCTGGCATTTTTACTGTGATTGCCTGTTTTTCTGTAAAATCACAGAAAAAGAGAGATGCTCGGGTCGAGCAGGCTGCTTCATGCACGTTCACGCTCAGGCATAGCCCGTAGCGTTTGCTATCCGTAGCTTTAGCAGCAGAGAGTGAGGTAGTGCCAACTCGGCGACTTTGTCGCTGTTCCTAACGCCTAGTGACAAAGCTAGCTACATTTCTGAGGACCCTTAGCTACTTTCTGTAGAACTTTCTTCTAGATATTTCCTGCAAATTAGCAACAAAATAGCCATTTTCACTCCGAACTGTTCCTTCGTTTGACGTTGTTTCAGCTGTCATCAAGGATATAAAAGTTACAGATACTGTGAATGTTACTGGTGTGTAGCTCACCTAGTAAGATGTCTGACTCCCATGCAGAACACCTGGGTTCTATTCTGGGTGGGAATATAGTTCATTTAGAGTTTATTTTTTACATTAATGGTATATTATTTTACAGCAAGATGCCCATATTTTTATTTGAGACTCGCCGAACGGCATTGAATTCACAGATAAAAAAGATGTGGGTTCAACTTTCATTTTGGAACAATTTTTCAAGCAAGCGAAGGGAATGATCTGAGCATGCAGGAGGACGGACCCATCATAAACCTTTGTCGGCTGTGCTGAAGAGAAAGGTACAGAACCAAATTATTTAATTAATTAGCTGCACGTTCTCCTGTCCTCTGTCCTCCGGGTAGGATGGGTGCCACAGCATCTGTCTGCATTCCTTCCTTCGTGGGGGATGATTATTTGCAGCTTCAAGGCTGTGTGGCGTCAGATAAGGATAACAAGACTGTGTTTGGGTCAGGCAGAGATAATTTTCCCTCTGCCTTCAGTCTGTAACTGGTCATTCCAGTCCTTCAGTGAAGCCAATTCGGGTTATTAAACCCTCTCCGAGATGACATCCATTTTGCGCACCAACACTGGTAACGCAGCTAAGACATTGTCCAGCTTACGATTCACCTCGAGTAACGTCCCAGTCTGTGAGGTCTCTGTCCGGACGGTGCCGTCCATGGGTGGGGGTCGCCCTCCAATCGCTCCCGTCATCCCAATTTTTCGGAAAACCAGATATCCTCCCACTCCAATCAGAAGAAATCCAGTGATCATCAGGCCAAATATCCACATATCTTCGACGTCCTCAATGGACAGCTGAGAGAGACAGATGACCTTCCACTCATTCCAGGAATCGAGCATATATCCCGCTGCGTGTGTCCCGTGAGGGCAAGTGGGAGCCCCCTCCTCCATTCTCATCGTACAAAAAATCTTATCAGTCGCGTTGAATGACCAATTAATTAAATCCATTTCTGAAAAGTAGTGATTTCCAGAGGAAATGCAGAGAAGCGCTCTGTAGGCAGACAGGACAAAAAGAATTAAATCATTGAGCAGGAAGGTCTTATTGTTAACAGAGCGGGTATTTTATAGAGCCACGCTGAGTGAGGTGGAGGAATCAGAAACTACAGAAAAAGCTGGAGTTAGTGGACGTAAATTAGCAGGGTTAGATCCACGGTGTTCATAAAAACCACTTATGGAGGGAACAGGAGGAGAAACCACAGAGGAATGAGGATAAACAGACATTAAAAAACTTGGACGGAGAAACCGCACCGCAACGCGGCCTGGCGGGAATGCGGAAGTGGCGCTCAGGTCACCAAACAAAGGACAAGAAACTAGAAGATCACACCGATGTTTACTAGATAAACCACGCTTTAAGAGAAGTCTTATTCTCACCTGGATTTCTGCTCGTTTACCTCTTTTCCTCCAACGTTTTTCCGGGACCGAACAAACATCGCTGGAGGCGCCCTGGTTGGAATCGTCGTTTTGCTCCGGGCCAGTGCGCCGCTCAGGTAAACAAAGAGGGAGGTACGTCCTCGGTGCATCTTGGGCGATTGTGAACAAACGGAAGGATAAAAGATTCTGGCGATCATAGGAGATGGTAGCAGGGACACTACTGAAGAGGATTGCAGACAGGAGCAAGGTGGAAAAGAGGAGGTTAGTGGAGAAGAGTTTGAAAAAGTGGCCGGTGACCGCGGCTAAGCCAAGCACAGGCGCCATCTTGTTACCGACCGGAAACAAACTGTATCATGATTACTACGCAAAAGAAAATAACGTTTTGCTTCCTCCTACTTTATTTATTCATCTCTGTTTGTGTTAGTTTCATACCTGAAGTCCATGCTTGTTTTGGAAAGCCTCTGAGAGTCAGGAGGTCAGGTCTTGAACTTTATATTTGGACGATTAACCAAGAAGCTTTTACCAGAGCAAGTTTGTTTTTGCAGACTCTTCTTTCTTGTTGAAATTCTGCTTGGTGGTCTAACCTGTATTTTGCTCCACACTCTGAGACAGTTGCACCCAATGCTCCCCTCTGCGGAGCGGGAGTTGGGATGACGGCGTCTGTCGACCATGACTGATAACCGTGGTTGATCCCAGATGAAAATTACAGACCGCGACCTGCAGCTGCATCATCGGCGACGGCACGACAAACCTTCCCTTCTTCTGAAGGTGGTAACAAAACACCTTAATGAGTACACTTCAGTTATGATTGAAGTCTCTTTGTGTTTTAATGAGCTCAATTACAGATAATGCAGAGCAGGATAATTATAGTGTGTCAGCAACTTCCATCAGTTCTGCTTAACCATCCTGTGATTTATTGGTCAGGTTCAGCGATCAGCTTTGACCCCTACATGTGCGAATGGAAACTCTTTTATTTCCAGGGTTATTTTAAAATGCAGACAGTATATTATGTATACTTAGCTCCTCTAAATCTGAGACCATGGTCTTGATTTGGAAAAGGGTAGAATGCCTTCTCCGGGTAAGGGATAAGGTCCTGCCCCAAGTGGAGGAGTTTAAGTATCTCGGGGTCTTGTTCATGAGTGAGGGAAAACTGGAGCATGAGATTGATAGGCGGATTGGTGCTGCATCTGCAGTGATGCGGGTGTTGTACCGGTCTGTCGTGGTGAAGAGAGAGCTGAGTCAGAAGGCAAAGCTCTCGATTTACCGGTCAATCTACGTTCCTACCCTCACCTATGGTCATGAGCTTTGGGGTAGTGTCCAAAAGAACGAGATCGCAGATACAAGCGGCCGAAATGAGTTTTCTCCGAAGAGTGGCTGGGCTCTCCCTTAGAGATAGGGTGAGAAGCTCGGTTATTCGGGAGGGGCTCGGAGTAGACCCGCTGCTCCTCCACATCGAGAGGAGCCAGTTGAGGTCGCTCAGGTATCTGGTCAGGATGCCTCCTGGACGCCTCCCTGGTGAGGTTTTCCGGGCACGTCCAACCGGGAGGAGACCTAAAGGTAGACCCAGGCCATGGTGGAGGGACTATGTCTCTCACCTGGCCAGGGAACACCTTGGGATTCCCCAGAGGAGCTGGCCCAAGTGGCTGGGGAGAGGGAAGTCTGGGCCTCTTGCCTTAGGCTACTGCCCCCGTGACCCGACTCTGGATAAGTGGATGAAAATGGATGGATGGACGGATGGATGGATGGATGGACGTATGGGCAGTATATACTTCATAATTATCCTTTTCTCATCAGAATGCACACGTTTTCTCTAAATGTGGTGCTTCTTTTGAAATGATCCCGCCACATGTGTGACTGCTGAGTTTTCATTCCTTTCTACGTTTTCTGAGACAGACTTTTCTCTAAGTAGATGTTCGCTGTCAGGTCGGCAGACTCGAGTCTCATCATCGGGGCTAAACCGTGCACATGCTGGGCAGATTCCAGGGGAACACAAGCAAAACATTCCTGCTGAAAAAGAAGGGACAGTGCCAGATGCATAAGATGAAACTGAACTGGTTGTTTTCTAGACTTTACATATAAAATAAAAGAATTTCCACCCTACCCTAGCTTTAATCAAACTAACAATAGAAGGGGATACAAGAGACATTACTTAAAATCTAAAAAAGTGTTTCATTTGAAATTTAAACTTTATATACATTTTTGGACAATGTTACATGCCCCACATTGTCCACACTAAGAGACAGGTTTAATCATCTTGGAGATTAACCAAAGGTCATTTGAGCCTGCTAATATCTTTTTTTTATTTATATATTAATATGTTGATGGCTAATATGTTTGACCACGTGTTTTAAATGCAATTATAATTTCGAAGTAGACAAATTATGCAAAACTCATATTTTGCATCATTTTGTGCTGACATGTGGGTCCCTACTGTCTCGATAAACACTCCAAACGGGAATTAAAACTGTCCATCTGTTTACTGTCAATGTTTGTGTTCAGGAATTCGCTGTTAAATGAGCAGTTTCAAAAAGTCCCCGTTTGTGATGTCATAATAAGATAAATTTGAATGAAACCTCCCATTCACCTGTCTGAAAAAGCAGCAGCTCCACTTTCAGCCTTTCCCAGATTTCCGAGCTCTTCACTTCATAGCAGCCAATAGGGATGTGTGGGTGTGGCCAGAAGCAGCTTGATTTCCTTAAGTGACAGAACCCAGAACTGGCTCATTCTGGAAGGTACTGAAATTGATCCAACTGCAGAGATCTCCTAATATGAGAGGGATTTAGTGCAAAGAACTTCGAAAACATCTTTATTACGTTTGTTCTGGGTTTTCTATCTGATTTTGCTTTTGGCGGTTCATCAAACACAGAGCAAATAGAGCTTGTTTTTATCTTTGCAGACTTGTTTCGGCGTCTACTGCCACCTTTGTCAGAGTTGCTCTGATTAAGAAGCACAAAAAAGAACTTCATAAACACCTTTGAACCGAACAAAGAACAATTTCAACTTTAATTAGTCATGCTCCCTTTAAGTGAATTTGTAGAAATGATTTGGCTTCAGTAGAGCTCTAATACACTTTGTCTTATAATACAGTAGATCTAAATGACTTTTCGCTCTAATAACCAGTTAACTTTTGATTTTAATTTAACTCTTATTTTCATTATTTCTTGTTTAGCTTTTGCATGAATTAAACTCTGTCAGCATGCATGAATGAATTATTCAAACACCTTAAGATGATTCACATCCAAGCTGCATGCAAATAACCCCTAATCTAATTTTGCTGATGGACAAGTAATTTCAGTATCTGGCAAATTAATAATTACATTAACCTTATTTTTCTGTTAGAAGCGTTTAATCACAATCACGCTTCTAGGTTGTCCCCATGTTAGAATTGCTGAGCAGAATTGAAGCAGCTGATTATAGCAGTGGCGCAGTGGTTAGAGCTGTTGCCTTGCAGCAAGAAGGTCCTGGGTTCGATTCCCGGCCTGGGATCTGTCTGCATGGAGTTTGCATGTTCTCCCTGTGCATGCGTGGGTTCTCTCCGGGTACCCGGCTTCCTCCCACAGTCCAAAAACATGACTGTTAGGTTGATTGGTCTGTCTACATTGTCCTTAGGTGTGTGTGTGTGTGTGTGTGTGTGTGTGTGTGATTGTTTTTCCTGTGTGTCTCTGTGTTGCCCTGCGATGGACTGGCTCTCTGTCCAGGGTGTACCCCACCTACTTGCCCGTTGACTGCTGGAGATAGGCACCAGCCGCCCCCGCGACCCTGCGTGGACAAAGCGGTTTCAGAAGATGGATGGATGGATGATTATAGTGGTTTAAGGTTGGCGTATTAATGTTGCAGAGTGACTGAAATTCATTTTCCCCCATCAGAGCACCTTTATGGAAATGTTCTATAAGGAGATGTGCAGGACGCATGTCTGAGCTCGGAGCTGTGGACGTGTAGCGTGTCATGCCAGTAACCTACAGCTGCGAGCTTGCAGTGACATCACGTGACTGCCTGACTAAAAATAACCCTTTCTCCAAGACGATACCCACTCTAAGAATAGGCCCACTGGAGGGAAATGAGAAGATAGTAAATTGTTAGTGAAACAAAAGCTGCAGTGGAGCAGGGAGGAAGACTAGATCATTTTGACCTGGAAATGATGGAGTAGCATCTGTGTTTGTTCCAGCTATGCTTAGAGTCAGAGTTGTGTGTGCAGTGCTGCATCTGTGTTTGCCTGCTGACATGATTCTGGACTGGAGCGAGAAAACAGGCTAGCTTGTTCGGTCATTTCTCTTTGATTTAAGCTCTGAATTAGTCACCAACATGTGGAGCTGCGTTCTCATGGATCAATGAAACTCAAGTTTTTAAGAGCCAGTCTTGCTGTTGTTGTTGGATAAGAGAGAGACGCAATTTAAAAAGAATAAACACGATGACGGCTATAACTAATAATCTTAGTGGTTGTGCCTCTCAGGTGTGTGGCTGACATGATCCAAACTCAATACACCAACGATCTCAATTAAAGATGCATTGTTAATTAGGCTAATTAGGCATTTCCTAATGTTAAGAACTGCTGCTCACAAACTGGTTGTTTTAAACTGGACTCATGATTAAAGCTACAATAGCAAATTAGACAAACAAATTAGCTTAATTTTTTTCATGCCTCACAGCCAAACCTCCGGCCAAATAGACCCAAAAGTGCATTTTCCATTTTCGTCCGTAAGTCCAAAGTCTGTGAAAAAAAAAACCCCACATCTGGTGAACCCCGTTGAACCTCGTTCTCACATGACAACTTGCTCTTCGCTTCATAAAATCGTACATTCGCACAGATTTTAAAAGTAAAGTTTTTCTCCTTTGACTTTTACTTTCGTTTTCACGTCTACGCGTTTGCTTGGTGTTTGTTTTTACATTCCTGCTACATCTGTCACTATTAACAGTGTTTTTACCGTCCTTTCTACACCCTCCATGTCCTGAACATGGTGAAATAAGCTCTGGATCATGTGTGTGAAGCTCTACTCTCGTGAAGCACACAGACTTTGTTGCTGCACGCAGCTGCAGCCTCACTTTCTATCTCACTGGATGAGTGAATATCTTCATCAGAGGGTGAATCAGCCAGTCAACAATGAACAGACCTGTCTGTAACTGAAGTTTTTCCTCTCTAATACATAATATTTACCCTCCGTGTGCTCCACTCGTCTCCTCCCCGAAGTCGGGAGCCTCCAGATGAGGGGCGGATTTCAACCTCTATAAACTTAGAAAACTTCTAATGAAACACCCAGAAGTGTTGTTCAGATTGAAGTGGCAAATCTTATGGTTTGACCTCAGGAATAATATTTGCAGCTGTGGCTTGTTAAACGCAGTATTGGGACTTTGATATTAATTTTACATTCCTGATGCTATTGTTTTAATTTATGACATTTCTGTCTGTGTTTCAGTTTTCGGCCTTGGTTTCTTCATTTTCAGTTTTGGCCAAGAATTTTAATTTTGGTGCATCGCTACTTGTGGAGATAAAAATATAAGTATATCAATAAAGTAGTTTTCTCGCATTTGTCTAAAAACCTCCACCAATAACACATTTCAGACCAAAAGCAACTATTGGACCATCCGGTCGTCTGTCTCGCTGAACCTCCCCACTTCACTGGGTCTTCCCCTCATCACACACTCGTGTATTTAGCAACAGAACACCACTGGTGTGAGTTTCTCCGCTCAGTAACATCAGAGAAGGAGAACCAGCCAAGTCCCAAAAAGAAAAACACCATTTGAAGTCACGGACAACAAAAGACATTAGGATCTGCAAAACAGTGAGCGGTGTTTAGCGCTATCTCGTTTCCTCCGGCATCATGGGTCCAATAGTTGCTCTCCGTCTGAAACATGTCTGAAACATGTTATTGGCAGATGTTTTTAGACAAATGCGAGAACACCACTTAATAATTTATTTATTATTATTATTATTATTATTATTATTATTATTATATTTACAGCTATACTATTTTAGAATGCTGTTAAGAGTCATGAACTAGAGAATTATAAGAATATGGATTATATTACAAGAATGGGGTGAGAAGCTGGAGCGGATTAGGTGAAGGGGAGCAGGTGTGTCCTCTGCAGAGCTCAGGAGCAGTCACTAAAACCCAAATCTGATCCAGTAACTATAAACAGAAAAGCTTCACTGATTCACACGATGCACTATAGTTTCGAGCAGCCATATTTGCAAATGCTCATCTGTAAATGAAAACCTAGAAATGCCTTTTAAAGTCATTTTAATTCATTTTATTTTAATTTCCCTGAAATAAAAATTAGAAATGAATCATTTAATTAAAAGCCAAGGAAATGATGATTAAAAGCCACATATTGGTTTGAGCTAATTAGCATGTGCGTTAATCAGCAACAAACCATTTACTTTCACTTAACAAACCAGTATGAATGACTTATTTTGATAAAACTCTTAATTTATTGCCTGTTAATATTAGAATTACAGCTTTGGTAATAAGCACCTGATAATAGCTTAATAATGACTAATTCAGACTTAGTAGTCCACTAATATGCATATTAACTGGCAGCTAATTAATGGTTAATTTGTGTTCCCAAAACTAAAGTGTTACCTATTTCATTTAAAAGTCATGTTCATTCAACACATATGATTATTCCAACTTATAAGTTTTAAAGTCATGTAGGAACTTCTAGGAGTTAGACTTTTATTTAGGGTGAGGATTCAGCAGGATGGCACGAGGCCTTGAGCAAAGATGTTTGGTCTTCTTGTACTGAGTCAAGAACTGAGCAGAACTTTCTGGATCTGGAGGCCAGACATATGGTGGGTTTATGTCTGCTAATGAAAGGTTAAATGATGATTGATAAATGTACTACACTTGTATAGTGCCTCTCAGAGTAAGGACTCCAAAGCGTTTTACACTACAGTGTATCATTCATCCATTCACACACACATTCACACACTGATGGTGATAAGCTACGACGTAGCCACAGCTGCCCTGGGGCATATTGACAGAGGCGAGGCTGCCGAGCACAGGCGCCACCGGTCCCTCCGACCACCACCAGCAGGCAAGGTGGGTTAAGTGTCTTGCCCAAGGACACAACAGCAGAATTATCTGTCCGGAGCTGGGATCGAACCTGCAACCTTCTGATTACTGGACAACCCGCTCAGCCTGTTGAGCTACTGCTGTTATTTTCTGGTCAATTTGTAGGGGAAAACTGGACCACTTACTACATTACATAGACATAAAGACAAAGGACTGTTCTCATGTGCAACATAACAAGCAATCAAAGCAATGTTTAGGCGCTCAGAAGCAGGCGCATTGATTCAGTTCAATTCAATTCAAATTCAAAAATACTTTATTAATCCCAGAGGGAAATTGATTGCTATAGTAGTTCAGAATAATAATAATAATAATCAAGTCATCAAAGAGTTATTGTATATTACAATGGCTGTTGGCAGGAAGGATCTCCAGTAGCGGCCAGTGTTGCAGCCAAACTGAAGAAGCCTCTGACTGAAGACACTCTTCCGTTGTCGGACAGTCTTGTGAAGAGAACACTCAGGGTTGTCCATCATTTTCTTGATTCTCTGGAGAATCCTTCTTTGCATTATCTCCTCCAGCGGTTCTGAAACTGCCGATACTCTGGCTGAGTCCTTGAAAGGGTTTGGAGTTCCTCCATCTTGTTGGCCAGTGATCCCACATTGCCCACTATGTTCGATGGAAGAGATGGTTTGAATTTCCTCTTTCTCTGTCTCCGCTTTGCTCCCGCTCTGCACCCACGCTTCTTGCGTTTTAGCGTTTTAGCTCAATTGGGATTTGTGGCTTCAGTTGAGGTATTATTTCAGTCTTTCCAATATTAATCAGCTGCTCCCGATTGTAAACCAGACTGTTGCCATGGTTACACATCATAACAAATGCTCAAAAAGTGAAAAAAAGCTAAAAAAAAAATAGCTGTAAAAATCCTCCAAGCTTCACAGCACCAGAAACAGAAAAGTGTCCAAAAAATACAGTTTTTCTTGAGAAACTAGAATAAAAAATGCCCAAGAAAAGGCAAAACTTACATATTGTCAACAGAGCTACTCCAACATGCAGCCACCCAGAGCAGCGCAGTTCCGGAAAAAAGCAGTTCAGGAACTAAAGGGTCGTGTTTGTGTGGCAGAAGTTTTCTTAGCATTTAGAGAGGTGCAAAATGTTGCTCAGCATTAAAATCTCTGAGGAAGTTTTAAACTCCTGAGAGTTTCCAAGCGAACCTTATCAAAGTTCTGATTAAGTCCAGTTTAAGCCATGCCACTCACCTGTTAACGCTACATTCTCATTACTTCTCCACCCTGTTCAAAAGCTTTTGTCCCAAACTTTTTATTAAATTTTCTCACAATCCTCGTTCTCATTAAAGTTTAAACGAACATTTATCTCGTGAGTCCTTTTGTTGTTGATTTGAATAACAAACAATCATTTCCAAGTCCAGAGATGGCACAAACTGCAGTTTTGAGAAGGAGAATAATCAGTTTTTTGTAAAGCGCCTCTGAAGGTAAAAATAAAAATAGCGAGGTGCTTCACAAGAACAAAAAATATGAATAAAAAATGATTTAAAAAATACATATCAGTAAAAAACTGGGAAAAGGAAAAATTTAGATTAAGAAATGTGAAGGGAAAAACGGTTAAAGGGGCATTATGGAAGTTTGACAGCCAAAACATGTATAGAAATAATAAATGTCTTCTTCATACATTCTCCTGCAATGCCCTGGTCCTGTAGAATGAGCCCTGGCATTTTTACTGTGATTGCCTGTTTTTCTGTAAAATTACAGAAAAAGAGAGATGCTCGGGTCGAACAGGCTGCTTCATGCGCGTTCACGCTCAGGCATCACCCGTAGCATTTGCTATCCGTAGCTTTAGCAGCAGAGAGGGAGGCAGTGCCAAATCAGTGACTTTGTCGCTGTTCCTAATGCCTAGTGATGAACCTAGCTACATTTCTGAGGACCCTTAGCTACTTTCTTCTAGATATATTCTGCAAATTAGCAACAAAATAGCCATTTTCGCTTCGAACCATTCTTTGAACGTTGTTTCAGTTGTCATCAAGGATATAAATGTTACAGATACAAAGGACATCACTGGCGCTTTAGCTCACCTAGTAAGACGTTGGACTCTCATGCAGAAGACCTGGGTTTGATTCTGGGTGTGAACATAATTATTTAGAGTTTCTTTTTTACATTAATGGTATATTTTTTTACAGTAAGATGCCCAAATTTTTATTTGAGACTTGCCGAACAGCATTGAATTCACAGATAAAAAAGATGTGGGTTCAACTTTCATTTTGGAACAAGTTTTCAAGCAAGGGAAGGGAATGATCTGAGCATGCAGGAGGACGGACCCATCATAAAACTTTGTCGGCTGTGCTGAAGAGAAAGGTACAGAACCAAATTATTTAATTAATTAGCTGCGTGTTCTCCTGTCCTCTGTCCTCCGGGACACACACACACACACACACACACACACACACACACACACACACACACACACACACACACACACACACACAGACACAGACACAGACACAGACACACACACACACACACACACACACACACACACACACACACACACACACACACACACACACACACACACACACACACACGCACAAGGGGCTGTCTCAGCTGTTATTTTCGTTAAGGAGTGTGCACGTACAGCACGCGCGCCTCGTGCACGAGCCTACTATTGAAGCTGCCGTTACGCTTTTGGCCTGAGGGGGCAACCACGAGCATAAAAATTCAAAACTCCGTAAAGTCCCTTTAAGAAAAGGTCATCATAGGAAAAACAGCAGCATGAGGAAAGGGTAGTCAGGAGGGTGAGAGAACCTCCAAGATCAGGGCGAGTTTAGAGCTGAGCATTGTGTAGTATACAGGGGAGGCCATTAACAACATGTTAACAACATGTAACGTTAATCATAGATTCACTAGGATAAATACAATAAAGTGTATCTCTCACCAAATAGAATATTTACTAAGAAATCTCAATGTAACCATAGAAACATTACTTGGTGTTTATCGTGTGTGTGTGTGTGTGTGTGGGGGGGGGGGGGGGTCATGGTGGGTGGCTGTTTATACTGAGCCAGGATCCTCTGGAGGTTTCTTCCTGTTAAAAGGTAGTTTTCCTCTCCACTGTTGCTATATGCTTGCTTAGTGTGAGGATTGCTGTAAAGTCACTGACACTAGTCAGTGACTCGATGCAATTAGCTGAGTTTCTTATATAGGAAACGTTTTACTGATTTGCTTAATGAACTGACCTGTTTTGGAATGTTTAGTATGTGACGTGCCTTGAGACGACTCTTGTTGTGATTTGGCACTTTATTTAAAACAAAAGTGTGACCAGCTACCGATCAGCAATCGTAAGCTTGCACGAATTTCTGGTTTGTTTGATATTTGCTCGTCCCTCGCGAGTGTATCGCACTGTTGAAGTGGCGTCGCGAGCAGCTTCTACCCAAAAAGTACCAGAACCGCTTACGCAAACACGGCTCGCTAGATATTTCCCTATCAACACATGTTGGTTGTTTTTATTTATACACTTTTTTCACACACAATGACGAGGATTGTCAAGAAAGCGTGTTACGTCAAATTAAACTGATTTACTTTCTTTCTTTTGTCCTCCTTGTCCTCCAATCCCCATAAATCCCCTTGTGTCCTCCAACAGCACTCCCGAAGGACAACACACATCAATAACAACACAACTTAAGTCCAGCGTGTTGTGTAAAAACTAGTATTTTTAGCATTTTTTTGGGTCAGACGTGTTGCTAAAGACATACAGTGTCGCTTCAGAGATTTGGGTCATACAGTGTGAGCGCATGACTCATAAGATTTGCTCTGCGAGTAAGTCGTACAGTTTGAGCTGAAGCTGAACGCTACTGGTGAAAAAGTCGCACAGTGCCTGCCTGGCATGGACGTAATTTTCACTTTAGAAGTGTGTGTGTGTGTGTGTGTGGGGGGGGGGGGGGGGGGGGGGACACGGGGGGGTGGGGGGGTATCTTTACAGTATGCTCTAATGGGAAACAGGCTTCAACACAAACGGTTGTTTTCCGTTTGGTCCTAGAGCTCAACCAGTGTCAATTTAATATAGCGTAATATTGTTTTTGGATGGTAAAAAGTGCAGGGGTCAAAACTTGACTTTGGAAAAAGTGGGGGGGACATGTCCCCCCCCCAAAAAAAAATTTACGTCCATGCCACCCGGCTTCAGCCAAAGAAACAGGAGCAAAGCTATCTAGGATGTTGGGTTGGAGTTGGAACAGGCAGCGATGAAGCCGAGGGAGACATGTCAGAGCTAACTTTATTGATTGTGTCCACAGTGAAAGACAGGAAGTTTTCAGTTTCCATCAGAGAGAATGGAGGCTGTAGGTGAAGCAGGAGAGACACAGCTGGTGTTAAACGACTCCTCGGGATTCCCTTTGCTCTGGGACACCATATGCATCCCTCTCATCTCTGACTGCAGAGTTAAAGGAGGTCGGAAGATGCCGCATTTGGACGTGGAAATGCACAAAATATTTCTGCATTGGCGCTTCAGGCTGCAAATGCTGTCACTAAACCAGGGAGTTGGGTTCACTGCAGGAACTGATCTGACAGGACAGATGTTGTCCAGAATGGAGAGGCAGTGCTCGTTAAGATTCGGTCATTATCAGAAGATAAAGGTGGAACGAAAGCAGCAGAAAATGTCCTAGCTAGGCTCTCGTTAAGCAAATGAGAACTGACAAAACAGCGAGCAGGAGGTGGAGACGCAGAAACTGTTAAAGTTGAAGAAAATGCAATGATGATCTGAAATGTAAACGTCCTCGGGACAAACAGTGTCAACATTTAAACCCGGGGTAAAAACAAGGTCCAAAGTGTGCCCCCTGGTATGTGGGGCCAGAAACATGCTGAGTAAAGCTGAAAGAGAGCAGCATCAATCATTCTGTTCTTCACATGGACAGATTTGATTTCCATGCAGATTCAGTTGCTGCCCTCCTGTCCTGTCACCTCTTCTTGTCACCCTCCCTCGCTCTGCTCTTTCCCACTCCTGAGCATTGTCATCTGCAGCGGATCCAGCTCTGTCACTCGACTGTTAACAGTCAGACGAGCTGACAGCCGCCCACTGTTTACCCATCAGGCTTTTCTCTATGCTAGGATGCACGGTTTGAGGAAAAGGAGCTACAACTTTAAGCTTCATCAACATGCATAACCATTAGCAGCCCTCTCCTTTGACAGCGAGTGAGTGAGGGAGAATAAAGGAGGATGTGGCTTCACGGATGACACCGTGGCGCATGAGTGTCACATCATCCATCAGTCTGTCACACGCTGTCGCCCCAGCTTCTCCCAGAGACGCTGTTGATCTGTAAACAACAGAAAAAAAGCACCACACTTCCTGGGGTAGATGCTGAGGCCGGAGAAAACTCCTCTTCTAGGAAACGCACACTGGTGGAGATTTGACCAAAGCAGAGGGTTTGACTCACACACCTGGGTGTTGAAGTCTAGCCTCTGATTAAATCTATGTAGGTGTCCTAGAATTCAAAACCACGTTTACACTTTTGTTGTTCACCATAGGCAGCTTGGGGTGTCAAATATACAACAACGGTGTCATCTCTGACCTGCTTCCTGTAGAGAGCGGTAATGTTGTAATGGCCACAGTGAGATGGGTTGTTCTGAGCAACTCCGGAAATGGAACGCGGCTCCACACACAGTTTCCAGGCAGGCATGCAGCCATCTGGGTAAACCGGCCAATCATTGGGCAGCTCATTAAATATTCATGTCCTGTCACAGTGGGTGGAGCAAACCAGCCTTTCCATTGTAGGGCTTTATTATGGGGTTGTGTTTGGCCATTTGTCAGGGCTCCTGGGCCATTTTGAGCCCCAACAAAGTTTCACATGACACGTAGAGGCTCAAAGAACGGGTCACCATTGTAAAAAAATATTCTAGAATCTTTATTCAGTGGGTCTGAGATGCTTCCTAATCAGTAAATAGCCACTTGCCTAATTTAGAGAACACATGTTAATAGTTCATTGGAATATTTAGGATGGATGGTCTGACATGTAAAAAACATTTTTCAGCTGCATGAGTGATTCGTGCACCAAAGCTGCTAAAGCACATCAGCTTTCTGTTAAGCTACTAGTTTCTGCATCCAGAAGCTTCCAGTAACCCTTTTATCGCTCACCGAGCATGTAGGCAAACGGGGGAAGGGGCTCCAAACGGGGGAAGGGGCTCACTCCGGCCTTTATTGGCCCTCTAATTATGTTCCACGTCACATGATTAATTTTGTCACTTTGATTTAGTTCTGAGCCTATTGGATGAAAGAGTGTGTGACAGAGGACACTGCTCGTACAGCAGAGGGTCGTTGATCGTTTCTGGGCCTGCGGGACACCTTTGACCTCTGGAGCAGAGCGACTTGGGGCCAGACTGCTGGAGTGAAGCGTGATGGCTAAGGAAGGGACAAGGACATGACTAAAGCCAGGTTTTTCCTGAGCAGAAGCTGGTGCGATGCAGCTGGTGTTCATGTGAATGGAGTCAGTGGAGCCCCTCCAGAACCAACCAGCCTTCTTCAGATCAAAACCAGTGATGCAGCTGAGGAGGGACATGATTTAGAGTTTCACCTGTCAGACACATTTTTTATACTCTGTCGGTATCACTCTCGATGCTGATTCAAAACAATATTTAAATTCAGTCGGGGTTACCTCTGAGTTGTTTTATTTATTCATAAAAATATTTTCATTTCTAAAAACCGTATTAATTTGTTTAAAAATCAGCAGAAGCCTCTTTAGCCTTTTTATTTTGTCTCTGTCTTTGACAGTGTGCATTTTTCCTGGCGATAGGGGGCAGTAGATACCTAAATCGTTGCAAGCAAGCTGTATTTTTGTGTTGGAGTAAGATCTTACCAACGGATGCCCATTAGGGTCAAAAAGTCCTGGGGAGTGCGAACCTTAGCAAAATGTCAAGCACATCAGACTCCCTTTCATCAGTGGCAACAAGTAAAGAGGTAAACGTGTAAAACAACATTTAAGAATGATTAGAGTTTTGTAACCGCTTGTTACAAATCAGTAAATGCATTTTGTCCTCACGGGCACCCGTAGAAGGAAACATGGCATCTAATATGGCATCGGCCCGATCCCGTGTATTTTAGATCTGATTTTTATGGTTATATGTTATGTTGGGCATCATTTAATTCCTTTTCGACTACATTTTGATGGATATTTCCTGAAATTAATGGTAAAAACTACACATTGTCTCTAAAGTTTTCTTCTCTAAAAATCGTTTTGATCATTAAAGGGGCATTATGGAAGTTTGACAGTCAAAACATGTATAGAAATAATAAATGTCTTCTTCATACATTCTCCTGCAATGCCCTGGTCCTGTAGAATGAGCCCTGGCATTTTTACTGTGATTGCCTGTTTTTCTGTAAAATCACAGAAAAAGAGAGATGCTCGGGTCGAGCAGGCTGCTTCATGCGCGTTCACGCTCAGGCATAACCCGTAGCATTTGCTATCAGTAGCTTTAGCAGCAGAGAGAGAGGCAGTGCCACTTTATTGCTGTTCCTAACGCCTAGTGACAAAGCTAGCTACATTTCTGAGGACCCTTAGCTACTTTCTGTAGAACTTTCTTCTAGATATTTCCTGCAAATTAGCAACAAAATAGCCATTTTCGCTCCGAACTGTTCTTTGAACGTTGTTTCAGCTGTCATCAAGGATATAAAAGTTACAGATACAAAAGATGCCACTGGTGCTTTAGCTCACCTAGTAATGCCGGGGACACACCGGCCGCGGAAGCGCTGCGAAGCGCCGAGAAGCGAATCGCTCACGAAATTGGGCCGCTGATCGCCGCTCCTCAGTTCAGATCAGACGTGCCCCAGTCGAGGCGCGCCTCGGCTCAGCTGTAGTTTTTCTGTTAAACACTTGGTGTCCTCCATTTCCCCTCTGCCTTTTCTCAGCTCTTTTCCTACGTTTGAGTGTTTGTGCGCGCGCATACGTGTGTGTGTGTGAAATAATATTATAAATAAATATTTTCCTTGAACGTGGACACACCTTGTGTGTGTGTGTGTGTGTGTGTGTGTGTGTGTGTGTGTGTGTGTGTGTGTGTGTGTGTGTGTGTGTGTGTGTGTGTGTGTGTGTGTGTGTGTGTGTGTGTGTGTGTGTGTGTGTGTGTGTGTGTGTGTGTGTGTGTGTGTGAACCTATGTTTCTGCCAGTTGAATCTCTTGGAACCCGCTCCAATTCTGCAGCTGTATCCTAGCAGTTTCTTCAGAAATGGGTACGTAAATAACCGTTTTTCGGGGGTCGTTCAGCTCCTTGTGTTTCTCAACTTCCATAATTAATTTAAAGTCATCCATATTAACTGCTTGCCTCAGACTTTCTGCCTCTCTGTCCTGTTTGCTCCGTGAAAAGACACCCAAAACCACACACCCCTTCACGCGGTCACACACGCACACAAGTTCGATGTGTGTGTGTTAGTGTGGTTTTTCTGCAGTGTCTGATTACGAACACATTTGATTGCATAATTTTATTTTGAAATGCTTTATTTTGTTAACTTTACCGGCCAGCCTCTTATGTCTAGGTTTGACTTCCTGCCAGAATTGACGCGATTCACCCGCGGCTCGCGAAAAAAATAGAGCCGACGCCGAAATGATCGCTGCACGGCGCGCGCCGGCGCGAGGCGATTCGCGGCGCTTTGGCGGCCCATGTGGTCTATAGAATAGCTTAACAAGGGCGCCGAATGAAGGCGGTCCCATTTTCGCGGCGCTTCCGCGGCCAGTGTGTCCTCGGCGTAAGATGTCGGACTCTTGTGCAGAAGACCGGGGTTCGATTCTGCATGTGAACATAGTTCATTTAGAGTTTATTTTTTACATTAATGGTATATTTTTTTACAATAAGATGCCCAAATTTTTATTTGAGACTCGCTGAACGGCATTGAATTCACAGATAAAAAAGATGTGGGTTCAACTTTCATTTTGGAACAATTTTTCAAGCAAGGGAAGGGAATGATCTGAGCATGCAGGAGGACTGACCCATCATAAAACTTTGTCGGCTGTGCTGAAGAGAAAGCTACAGAACCACATTATTTAATTAATTAGCTGCACATTCTCCTGTCCTCTGTCCTCCGGGCCACACACACACACACACACACACACACACACACACACACACACACACACACGGGACTGTCTCAGCTGGTCTTTTCATTAAGGAGTGTGCACGTATAGCATGCGCGCCTCGTGCACAAGCCAACTATTGAAGCTGCCGTTATGCTTTTGGCCTGAGGGGGCAATCACGAGCATAAAAATTCAAAACTCCGTAAAGTCCCTTTAAATAAAGTCAGAATTGATTCCGTATTACAACATGCTTATGCATTTGAACTCAAGGTATTTATTTTTGTTAGCAGTCAAGCATCAGCTTGACAATCCGCTTCTGATCACAATCTTGACAAGAAAGACTGAAGTTTTTATGTGCAGGGTTGAGTTTACGCATTAAAAAGTCTTGAGTGACACAGGCTTCAGTTTAAATTGTGGAACTGTGGAAAGAAACAAACATGCAATTACAATCACTCTGATTACTCAACAGGCTGTTATTTGTATGATTTCATAAATTATGTTGATGAAAAAGCTCATTCGTAGCTGCTTTTTAACACAAATGTTGAAGCTTCCTTACACCAATTAGCACCAATTAGACGTTTTTGCTCAACTTGGACAGAAGGGAGGTCATTACAAGTAACCATGGAAACAGATTTTAAAGTTTTTCAGTTTTCTTTATAAAATCCACTTACATTTGAACCGTGCACGTTGACATGTGTCTTGTTTTTATTTATTTTTTGGTAAATGTTGGTAAAAAGGATGTTTTTAGCTTGTCATCATTAACTAAATGTAGTTGAGCTTTATTCCGTGTAACATAATCAAAGTTACTCATGTGAGTGTGTGTTTGACTGGTTGTCTCTGTGTGTCCCTGCGATGGACCGGAGACCTGTCCAGGTTGTCCCCCGCCTCTTTCCTGGTGACTGCTGGGGTTATGCTCGATGTGACTTTATTAAAGGTGTACTTACCAACGAAACACTTAAAAAATATTATTTCTGATTATAGTCAGTCATTCTGAGATTTTCATGCTGGCTGAACATGAAAATAGTCTCCTACACCTATCTCTTGCATTAGCTTCTGATAGAAATGGATGATGAAGCGCTTGTTTCAGAAAGTCCAAACAGATCTACGTCACGCTGTCACTTAACATTCACAGACTCGACGGGGAAGGCTGTTGTTGGTTTAGCGTCCAGGAAATTCTGTGTCCAAAAGGCCGAGATGGCAGCGCCTGATGTCTACGGGATGCTTTGGGTTGCTTTTTCGTACAGAGGATGCACGGTCATCTTTCAAATGGTGCAGAAACTGGTAAAGAAACCCTGATCTGGATTTTTGTGTTCCGATCTCTGAACGTCTGAGAGAATTTGATGGTTTTCTTTCATTTTCCATCACCAAAGGAGTCCAACAAAGGTTATTATATGTTTTAGATGATAGGGTCATAAATGAGATCTTCTAAGTGAGGACATGGACGTGCATACCTATATTTATTATTTTACTCTGCTATTAATGTACTGACTCATGCACAGAATGACTGATCCCAGGAATTTTCCCTCAGTGTCCTTTGAAAGTGAGATGTAGCTGCAAGAGGGAGACAAACAAGGCATGTTAATATGTGCTGAAAGGGTCATCCTGGGTTACACTTGGCGTCTCCCCGTTTCCCAGCCAATCACAGCCAAGGACTCAGTGATGCGGTTCCCCTCTCACTGGAGGGATTCCGAGGAAGTGCCGCGTGATGATGCTGGTTTAACCAGCTCTGCCTCTCCGGTCTCTCACGCCTCCTCCTCTCCTCCTCTGCCCCCAGGTCCCTCATTCTCCAAACCTTGCCTGAGGTGCGTCGGCCGTGCGCGTTATGAACAGATGATGATCTAGCGCCGTGCACACCACTCCCACGATAGCAGCTTTATAGGCAGCAGACAGTCATCAACCAGCTCTCCATCTCATCTCTCAGCTAGGCTCCACCTCTCTGCTTGCCTCTGCTCAATCTCCATCCTTTTCCTCTTTTTCTAAGCATCACACACACACACACTTACACTTATACCACACATCCTCTCTCCAAGACTTCCCACTCTATACGAGTGAGCCTTCTCATCAAAGCTGGAGCTGAAGGCGTGAAGCCAGGTAGGAAAGCTATTTTTATTACGATTTGTAAACAAATATGAGTATCTGTTATTGGTAGATGCTTGGTTTGTCTGTGTGGGACTGAACTATTCTTGTTGGGCGGCGGTTCTGAGGGAATACCAGGAGTAGTACACTTTGCTCCAACTCCTAGCTCCTGCCCATCACAGAAATGTTGGCGCTTGTTTTCTTCGCCTCCTTTCACCTCCATGTGCACCTAAAGGTTTTGGGAATCTGCTGTGGATGCAGGGTGGAGCGCGGCGGCTGATGAGCAAAGCAGCTGCATATAGAGCGTGTCTCTGGTTGCGAGGGGAGACCACAGTGTGGATGTGTGGGCTGATGGAAAGACGAGGAGAGGGGAGAGGAACTGAGAAGAAAGATGAGCGTCTGCTTTCATCCCATAGAAGCGAATCCCTCTGCTTATGCTTCTCCATCAGATTAAGAAAAGAAAGAAAAAAATGTGCGGGCATCCTGTCTCATTTCTCTCCACTCTCCTCCATCTTTCAGCTGTGATGGGTTTAGGCTATTGATTCAGAAATGAGCTTAGATATTATCTAAGAAAGGATCAACCTCTTTTTTCCCCAATAACTAATAATTTTGACAATTATTTATCTCTTAGTGACACTCCTGTTTTATGTAAGAGCTGATAAGGTTGAAAACCCACTTTGGCTTGACTGGTTACCGAGGATCTCTGCTATTGTGATTGGTGGGAACCCCCCCTTGGTGTAACGGAGGCTTATCACCTCCCACAGGTTTTGCCGATGGAGTGCCGATTGGCTGCCGCACAGTGCACATGGAACGAGCGTCTCCAGACTCTCTGCAAACACGTCAAGCAAATCCATGGTGACTGCCGCACGGGCTCACTGACGAGTCATTCAGGAGCAGATGGCCTATCACCTTCTGCTCCCAGATTAAGTAATAACTCAGAAAGCATGATCAGCCGGTGCTATGGAAGCGAGGAAACGAGGGAGAGGAGGGGGTTGTCAAGTGCTTTGAATGCATTAGGCAGGAGGTTCCTGTGTGTCAGACTGTTACCAGGTGATGGAGGGGGTGGGAGCGAGCTGCTCTGTGAGCTTCCCTCCTCCTCCCGAATCTAAATGACCCCTCAGCTCATTTCCCGGGGCAGAGTGTATGTTTACACACCCTCTGGAGCTTCTGCAGATGCTCTGTTTCATAACTGAATCAGCTGGGGAGGCAGAGTGCTTGAACTATTTTAGAAAAATGGTATTTCTCTGTTATAAATCCTGACTATGAGCACAAACGAGCTCACGTCTTTACACCTTCTTGTTGCCGTAGAGGCTGAGCACTTCCTGGGATTGCGTTAAGCATTGAGGCAGATGTTGACTTCTTGTCAAATCAAGTGGCCACTCAGCTGTCGCCGGAGGTATTGTAATGTTTTTCAGGCTTGTTACAGAGCCATTAATGAGAATCACACACCCAAAGTCTCAAGCCTGATGTGCTGACAGTGCTAACCTTTTGTCTCAGACGGCTTGCAGTGAGTGAACTTTTGCATCTGCCGGATTTGCTTTGCATTTGTCTGGAGGCCCTCAATTAAGATGAGTTTATCAGATGATAAAGAGGATAGAGCAGGAGTCTTTCTGCTAGAGAGACATCTAAAATGGTGGGTATAGAGTCTCTCCTACGGTGTGACCTTGTGTGGCGGTGTAGTGGCGGGTGCCTGTGAGCTGGAACAGATCCGTCAAGGCCAAGAGCCGACGCATGAATCATAATTTGTGCTCTGTCTCTTTCCGCGAGGGTTGCCCTCCGTGAGCAAGTGCATCCATGTAGTTTCAGATGTACCGTCTTTAATCAGCATCATCACTTACAACGCAGAAGAGAGATCGATGAATAATGTCGTGCTAATGGATTACACTGGTATCACTTTTATCCTTTTAGAAGCAATAGTCTGGTTTTGTGTTTAACATTGATTGTTAGTTAGAGCCAAGTTCAGGCCCATTACTTTGACACTAGTACTGTAGGTCCATCACACTGATGAAAAGTAAGAGAGTGTAAAAAGAAGTTTAAAATACAAATGAGGCCTTTTTAAGGAGATGTGGTTCTGATCAGCTGTTAAACAGCCCGTTTCAGTTAAAGCATTGTTTTCAATACATTGCTGCTCAGAAAACATTTCGTCTCACTCCCATTTCTTCTTGCTGCGTGTAGAAGCTCTCCTTGGAACCAACCATGCAAATGATGATTTCTGGCTATTATTCAAGTTGTCTTAAACTTGGGACTGCACTAAAAGGGTTCGGCAATTAGAAACCACATTTACCTTGTTGCCTTTGTTGAACGAAATCACCTTGGAGTGCAGGGGTTGTATCAGCTAGACCCCTAAGACAAATACAGGCCATTTATCATTTATGATCATTCTACACTCAACACAAATATAAACGCAGCACCTTTGATTCCGCTCCGATTTTTCATGAAATGGAATTAAAGATCTAAAATTCATTCCAGATACATAATATTACCATTTCTCTCAAACATTGTTCACAAATCAGTCTAAATGTGTGATAGTGAGCACCTGTGCTTTGCTGAGATAATAGAATAGAATAGAATTCAACTTTATTGTCATTGCACATGTACAGGTACAGGGCAACGAATGCAGTTTGCGTCCATCCAGAAAGTGCTTTAGCCGTGATATAGATGTATTACAATATATATTAGCAATAATATAGATGTGTAAGTATATTACAAAAATGGATTTATTATGTATGTTATAATGTACACGGTATGAAGTATGTTATGAATATTCTATAACTATAAGTATGTACAGGCCGTAGTTAATACAAGTAGTCCATGAGTTTAACGTGGGTCATATGTCAGGAGGCAGAGTTCAGGAGTCTGACAGCTGTGGGGAAGAAACTGTTCCAGTACCTGGTGGTCTAACCCCCAAATTCCACTACCTCCACTCCGCTCCGCTCCGGCACGAACTCCGGAGCAAAATCAGTCCCGTTGTAGTCAATCAGAGCTATTCCATTACTGCGGCCGTGCTGCGGCAGTGCGGCGCAGTGCGCCGCCCTCTGTTCCGGCATCCGGCAAAAATAGAATCGATCCTATTTTTGCTGACGCCGGAGCACCTCCGCAGTCAATGGACAGGAATCACAACCACACAACAGGAAAAGGAGCAAGCACAGCCTCCGTTATTTCACAATAAATCGATAAACAAAAAGCGTTTTTTGTTTCATATGCACAGGTTTAACAACTTTTAACAACTATCAATGGCGGCTGAACTTTAAATGCACAAAAATAAGCCATAAATACAGTTTCAACTATCAAAGTAGTCACACTTTGTTGATCCAAACACTGCTGATCTCTCAACACAAATGATGGGCAGATTAAACAGTTCATGTCGATGCTTCTCCCACACAACGGGTGTTTGGATCTAACTTTCGCATGTATTGCTCGGACTGTATCGCAAGATCTCGAAAATCCTGCGCATGCTTGTTTGCGCACCTCAGGTCTCCGCACCGGAGCGGAGCCGTTGTAGAGCGGGTACCAGTAAAAATTTAGTTAGGAAGCGAGCGGCTGCGGAAGGCGAGGGGCGGAGCGGGGGGCGGAGCGGAGCGGAGGTAGTGGAATTTGGGGGTTAGTCCGGAAGCTTCTGTAGCGCCTCCCAGAGGGCAGCAGGGTGATCAGGGCATGTGATGGGTGACTGTGGTCTCTGATGATTTTCCTAGCCCTTTTCAGACACCGCTTCCTGTCCTTTATGGCAGGAAGTGGTGCTCCGGCGATGCGCTGGGCAGTTTTCCCGACCCTCTGCAACGCCTTCCGGTCCGAGGCGGAGCAGTTCCCATACCAGACTGTTAAACAGTTGGTCAGGATGCTCTCGATAGTGCATCGATAGAAGTTCACCAGGATGTCTGAGGACAGGTTGTTCTTCCTCAGAGTCCTCAAGAAGAAGAGGCACTGGTGAGCCTTCTTGACCAGCTTGGAGCAGTTGGTAGTCCAGGTGAGATCCTCGGAGATGTGGACTCCCAGGAACTTGAAGCTGCTCACACGCTCCACTGCCATCCCCTTAATGTGGATGGGTGGATGTGGGTCAGCATTCCTCCTGTAGTCCACGATGAGGTCCTTAGTCTTCTCAGTGTTGAGCAGCAGGTTGTTTGTGTCGCACCACTCAGTCAGACGGTCCACCTCCTCCCTGTAGGCAGTCTCATCGTTGTCACTGATGAGGCCAATCACCGTGGTGTCATCTGCAAACTTAATGATGGTGTTAGAACTATCAGCAGGTCTGCAGTTGCGGGTGAAAAGGGAGTAGAGGAAAGGGCTCATCACACAGCCTTGTGGTACACCAGTGTTCATTGTGATTGTTGATGAGCAGCGGTTATCCAGTCGGACATGTTGAGGGCAGTTGGTCAGGAAGTCCCCAGGTCTGTCAGTTTCCTGATGAGTTGTGAGGGGTGGATTGTATTGAATGATGAACTGAAGTCTATAAACAGCATTCTGGCGTAGGTGTTGTTGTTGTCCAGGTGTGAGAGGACAGAGTGCAGTGCAATGGAGACTGCATCCTCTGTACTCCTGTTCTGGCGGTATGCAAATTGGTGGGGGTCCAGGGTGGGGGGGAGACAGGATTTGAAGTGTGCTAAGACCAGCTGCTCTAAGCACTTAGTGATGTTGGGGGTGAGTGCTACCGGGCGGTAGTCATTGAGTACGTTAACATGCAGCCAATATCCAGGTTATGATCGGGTTAAGGTCGGGATTCGGGTTTCTGAGTTGATCAGAATAACCCGTTTACAAGCATAAATAGAAAGAGTTACCTCTAACTTGCATAACCTGATTTAAATGCGGACGTTGGGGTAGCGTCAGGACGTATGGACTACGTCCAGACGCAATATGCGTCATTTCCGGTTCTTCTTGTTCCGGTATCCGTGAAAACAACATGTTTCCCAGTTCGGAAGAGATAGCGACCGCATTTCTTTGTGCTTTAGTTTCTTCGTCACACCAAAAGTGTGGTGCTGTGCCGCGACTCGCCATGTTGCTCCCAACTTGTTGTTTACTTCCGGTGTTCTGGCATATACAAGACGTCTCGCTACTCAAAAGACCAAGATTCCTTGCGAACAGAGCATGCGCAGAACACACGCTTTGATGGGGATATCCCGGTATGTGTTTACACGACCAAACATTCGGGTTAGAAAAGGGTTACCCCAAGGTGTAGTAACCGGGTTTTTAAAAACCCGGTTATGAGCATATCCGGGTTTTTGGCGGTGTTTACATGGACCTGCGGAACCGGGTTATTGTAAATATTCGGGTTTTAAAAGGGTTACTGGCTGCATGTAAACACACTGATAGAGGCTAGATGGGTTGGAGTTTTTGGGTATCGGGACGATGGAGGTGGATTTGAAGCAGGCCGGTACCACAACATGGGCCAAGGACAGATTGAATATGTCTGTGAGCACTCCTGTGAGCTCCCCAGAATACGCTCTGAGAACACGCCCAGGGATGCCATCAGGGCCTGCAGCCTTGTGGACATTGATCCTGCTCAGCACCGCTCGTACATCGGTGGGGGAGAGAGTCAGAGGTTGGTGGTCTGGCGTCATGTCTGTTATGGTTGCGGTTGTGAGGTTCCCTCGCTCAAAACGAGCATAAAAGTTGTTGAGCTCGTTGAGGAAGGAAACATCAGAGGATGCGGGGGAGGGTTTGGTGATCCTGTAGTCTGTAATGGTCTGGAGTCCTTGCGTCGGGGGTTGGAGTTGGCAAACTGTTCTTCTATCTTCTTTTTGTAATTGTGTTTGGCTTTTTTGATGCCCTTCTTTAGATTAGCCCTGGCTGTACTGTAGGCGTGTGCATCTCCTGTCCTAAAAGCGGTGTTGCGGGCCTTCAGTAGGAGACGAACATCTCAGTTCATCCAAGGCTTCTGATTGGGGTACATGGTGATCCTTTTCTGGGTGGTGACACTGTCTGTGGTTACGGAGATGTAATCCAGTACAGATGAGGCGTACTGGTCCAGGTCTGTGTTGGTGAACATATTCCAGTCTGTGTTTTTAAATCTGTCCTGGAGCACCGCGTCTGTCCCCTCTGACCACACTTTAATTGTCCTCACATCAGGTTTCACACGTTGGATGAGTGGTGAATACCGAGGTGTGAGGAACAGGGAGAGATGGTCTGATTGTCCAATGTGGGGGAGGGGTGTTGCTTTGTAGGCTCCAGCCAAGTTGGAATAAACATGGTCTAAAGTCTAGTCTCCTCTAGTGTGGCAGGAGACATGTTGGTGGAATCTGGGGAGGACTGTCTTTAAGTTGGTGTGGTTGAAGTCGCCAGCAACAATAAAAGCAGCTTCGGGGTGTTTATTCTGGTGTTTGTTAATGGCTGCAGAAAGTTCTTTCATGGCCAACCTAGCATTAGCGTCGGGGGGATATACACTGCAGTAAGAATGATCGAGGTGAGCTCTCTGGGGAGATAATAAGGTCTGCATTTGACCATTAAAAACTCCGCATTGGGTGAGCAGTGACTCTCAGTAGTAGTGGAGTTCATGCACCAAGCATTGTTAATATAAATGCACAAACCTCCACCTCTGGTCTTGCCGGAGTCATCTGCTAGCCTGCCGGCTCGGTGTGTGTGGCGTCCTGCTAACTCGATAGCATTGTCCGGGCAGGTGTTGTTCAACCATGTTTCGGTAAAAAACATGGCATTTGAGTCCATAATCCGTCTGTTGTTAGTCATGGAGAGCCGTATCTCATCCATTTTGTTTGCCAGAGAACGGACATTGGCGAGGAAGATATTGGGTAAAGGCAGCTGATGTGGTGTTAGCCTTAGCTTGGCCCGTTACCCTCCGCGCCTACCTCGCCTTTGTTTACGTTCTCGGCGCCGTCTGCATGCACTTCCACCCGGCCGGGGGTGGGGGCGGGGGTGGGTGGGTGGGTGGGGTGGGGTGCAGCCTCTGGTGTTCTGGAGATCTCTGGGATGAGTTGGAGATCGGCGATAAAACTGTTGGAGTTATAAGTCCAGATGTCCAGAATCTCTTGTCTGCTGTAGGTCAGCAACACACAGCAATTCTGGATGAATAATCCGGTTAAAAGTAGATTAAAAAACCGCTAAATAGCAGATTCTGGAGAGATACTGAGCTTCGCGTTGTTCACGCGCCACCATCTTGGATCCAGATAATCTATCCCACCTCACAAGTGTGCCACATCAAGATGCTGATCTGACATCATGAGTTGTGCACAGGTGTACCTTATACTTCCCACAATAAATGGCCACCCTGGAATGTGCAGTTTTTTGCTTTATTGGGGGTCTGGAGACTCAGAACCGGTCAATATCTGGTGTGACCACTGTTTGCCTCATGCAGTGCAACACTTCTTCGCATAGAGTTTATCAGATTGTCAATTGTGGCCTGTGGAATGTTGGTCCACTCCTCTTCAATGGCTGTGTGAAGTTGTTGGATATTAGTGGGAACTGGTACACGCTGTCGTAAATGCCGGTCAAGCACATCCCAGACATGCTCAACGGGTGGCATGTCCGGTGAGTATGCTGACCATGCAAGAACTGGGACATTTTCAGCTGCCAGGAATTGTGTACAGATCCTTGCAACATGGGGCCGTGTATTATCTTGCTGAAACATGAGGTGATGTTCATGGATGTACAGCACAACAATGGGCCTGAGGATGTCATCATGGTATCTTTTTGCATTTGCCCACTCAAGTCTGTTACGGCGACGAGCTGGAGTCAGGTCAAGACTCTGATGAGGACGACGAGCATGCAGTTGAGCTTCCCTGAGATGGTTTCTGACAGTTTGTGCAGAAATTGTTTGGCTATGCAAACCAATTGTTTCAGCAGCTGTCTGAGTGGCTGGTCTCAGACGATCTTGGAGGTGAACCTGATGGATGTGGAGGTCCTGGGCTGGTGTGGTTACACATCATCTGCGGTTGTGAGGCCGGTTGGATGTACTGCCATATTCTCTGAAACGCCTTTGGAGACGGCTTATGGTGGAGAAATGAACATTCAGTGCACGAGCAACAGATCTGGTTGACATTCCTGCAGTCAGCATGCCAATTGCATGCTCCCTCAATGCTTGTGGCATCTGTGGCATTTTGCTGTGAGACAAAACTGCACATTCTTGGGTGGCCTTTTATTGTGGGCAGTATAAGGTACACCTGTGCACTACTCATGATGTCGGATCAGCATCTTGATATGGCACACCTGTGAGGTGGGATGGATTATCTCAGCAAAGCAGAAGTGCTCACTATCACACATTTAGACTGATTTGTTAACAATGTTTGAGAGAAGTGGTAGTATTGTGTATCTGGAATGAATTTTAGATCTTTAAGTGCATCTCATGAAAAATCGGAGCAGAATCAAAGGTGTTGCGTTTATATTTTTGTTGAGTCTATATATGAGGTGATTAAATTTAGAAAATGCAGACATGTGAAGATAGCGAGTCCCTGCAGTAATATTACTAGTTTATTATAGTTTTGCTTAGCTAAATGGGATCTGCGTCTTTGTAAAGGCCTTACACAGATAGGCCTCCTGATTGATGGTTAAAATTATTTTAGGTTTGTGTTTGATTGAGTGTATAGACTGCTCGATCTCTAGACCCACCGATGGGACAGCTTACACAATCCACTCACACACATTCATTCAGACATGTTCTGTTGACTGAACTCAACAAATGACAAACCATTTATGGCGTAACAGTTGTTAAGTGACTAGACAAGCTAAACATAAGTGAGAGTGTCTCTCATCACAAACCTCCCTGACAGGATTGGTGGTTAAAGAATCCAATATACAGAAACACCAAATATCCCCATTGTTGGAAGGAACACACCAGTGCTCCCAGTACTCCCCTAAATTCATGGTGGGTTTATTAGGTGGAGCGTTTTAGCGGTGTAAAGCTGCTGAATCACCTCACAAAAGAACAAAGATTTAGGTTTTTTTTTTCCATTTGTACAGAAGAACCTAAGCATTGTTTTTAACAAAAGGGCGGTTTTCCAGCTGCCAATGGGGGCCTTTTCATTTATTTATCAGCTGCTGCGAAAAGCTATCTCCTCCTCTCGACAGTCTGACGGGATCAATGGCTCAGCTTAAATGTCTAATGAACCAAGTCTTCATTGGATTTGTCGAACTCCTCACAGGTTCACCTGTAAAATATTAAATTAGATACATATAACTGAACTTACTCTCTTCGGGGCATTGAAGATCTCTTTATGAAGGTATTCTAATTTTCAGAAACCATTTCGTCATGACTTATTCGTCTTTCCAAATCACGTTAATGGAACGCTTTATTTCTTTGACTGGATGTCGGAGAGATTTCCTCCGTCGGTTGTTATCTTAGGTGCAAGGCACCGGTGATGGACAGGGTGGCGGGGGGGGGGGGGGGGGGTTTCACGATAGATATGAATGAGGAAATAATTTTTTGGGTAAGACTTGCTGCCAGCATGGGCGCTGTAATTTTAAAATCCCCTTCAGGAGGAAATTGCTTTTGCCCTCCTACAACTTTTTAATATCCTGATTCATAGTCAGCTCTGGTAAAATGCATCATCTGGTCGTAGCATTTCTCCCGCTGCTACCTGAAGGTCCTCCTGAGGAAGTTTTTGGAGGTAAATACCATGAAGATGAATGGGACCGCCAACGGACAATAGCTTGGACTCTGTGCTCTGTTGGACCTCTTGAGACCCCAGGCCCGCCTCTACATGGTGAGCAAACCGTCCTATTTGCCCATTCATAGACTGTATTAATTATTCCTGAAGGCCATGGAGAGTCAAAACAAGATTTTATGGAGCACAAGTCAAAAACATAGACCTTCCTCTTCCTGTAGCTGGATTTGTAAAGGCATCTCATAATCCACCTGTTTAGCAGGAAGCTACTAAGAGATGATGAAAACGGAGCTGACTGCCTCTGGGAGGAAAACTAATAATAACCTTTTGAACTGTTAGTGCTGAAGCTATTGGATATTTTAGTAATTGGACTTTAATAATGTAACAATTAATCAGGCACTTGGATGTATGCTCATGAACCAAGTCAATGGCAGAAATTTACTTCATTCAACGGTAGACTCTAAGCTTTACTAATAGCCACATTTATGATGCTCAACAGCTAATTAGGGAAAGGCAGAATAGAAGCTGGTGTTGGTTCCAGTTTGTGGACTGGATTCAGGATTTGTTGCTTTCTGCTGAGATAATAATATTTATTTCTTTATTGAGATTGTTGCCCTAGTATAAGACTGCACAATATTGGAAAAAAATGACATTGTGATTTTGTTCCATTATTATTATGCATATGGCTGCAATAGGAATTTTAGGCCAATTTTAGCCCTTTGCTTCACTCATGCTATTTTGTAGAAAAATAAACCTGTTGGCATTTTATGAATTGCGGAGCAAGCTTACATTATTCTGTTCTGAATGATGATTAAATCATAAACACCGGAAACTCTTCTCTCAAACCACTGTGAAATGCCAAATAATGTCAAAGTCACTGTTCAAAGACTCGTGTCATTGATGGTCTTCACAAGGGCTCAGTTAATGTCTTACAATAAAATCGTAAACAACAGGACCGGCGTCTGCAATCCAACACAATAAACTGTGAAAACCTTTGAAATTTCCTTCATTCATCTCTTTCTTGCAAAGTTTTAAATCGGAGAGCCTTGCCTTATTCTCGCGTGTGTGGCTTGAACAGATTGTTGATTTTTTCATAAAATAACCAATGACATTTGGGATACAATGAAAACAACGCTAAAAATCAAACACCTTGCGGTCTACTTCCTTAAACCGAATAAGAACGACTGATTAGTGGATCTGCGTTGACGATCACGATTCGTTGCAATGCCAATGCTCAAGTGTAACATCGTCCAGGTCTATCTCAGTATCAAATTACCCAACACAACTTTCCACACATGATGTTTCCCAGTGAGACCATGTGATGACATCATGTAGATGAAACTCATAGGCAAACTTTAAAACTTGGTCATTTAGCGTAAATTGGCCTGAGTGAACCTAGCAACATTAGGAGCTGTCTAGAATGGTAAAATAAAAGGTAATCCACTTTTTTTCCATTAACGACCATTAACCTGCATCAGTAGCACGCCTGTCAGCAGAGAAAGATTAGATTTCAAATTGCTACCAGTGATGTCTCTGCATTGAGGGCCAGTGGGGCCGGGCCCCACCAGATGGCACTGTGGAGATATGCACTTACTTAAAATAATCAGTGAAACAAACAGAATAGTTTGTTTTAGAGAAATATTGCATAAATTTCCTTTCTGTCACCAACACGATTATTTAATACACATTTGTGTGTCTATAATTACGTTTTACCAAGATACTGATGAGCTCAGTAGGTTAAATCCTCTTGAAAAGCCGGAGATGGGGCCAGACCGAGCTGGACCCTCAACGTTTGTTTTACATCAGGAAGATTCTGAAATCAAAGTGCGCTTGGGCAACTGGCACGAGTGTGGCTGTGCCCCACCTAGTTCATCATGCCAGAGACATCACTCATTACTACTGGTCTTTCTTTAAGCATTCATAACTTTACAGAGTAAAACACGAAAAATTTAAGGGGGAAAATCTGAAGACAGTCTGTTCTGAATGACACAGTCATTAGAAACCAACACAAGCCAAATAGCCAAATCCTCCACCATTCATTGGCTCCAGAATAAATCAGCTTGGTGAAGAGGAATGGGATCCGACTATAACCAAGTAACTTGGCTCTGCTTCAGTTGACTCGCTGCTCTGGGTGTCCTTGGAGGATGTGTTAGTCATAAAACATGACACCCGGCAGTGTGTATGCACAGTAAAGCGTTATGGCGGGATGGAGCAAGAAAGCAATTAAAATCGGTGTCGCCCCTACGCCACCTGGTGCTGTACACAAATGACCTTGGCGGGTTTCAAATGTGTCACATGAGTTGAGAAGGATAAGTAGCTGTCATCGATTAACAAATGATCCCCTTTCCTTTTTTTGGCAACGGCCTGCTCAATGAAACCCGTTGCTGTTTTTTGTTTTGTTACCAATTAAAGCCATTGCATGCTCGTTAAACTCACAGCGGACAGATTAAACGGCGTAGAAGCACTAGCACATACTCTGTAGTTCAGATTTGAGTGACCCCATTGAGAAGATGATCCATTTTTCTCTGTAAGGCTGGAGGTGTTGTTAGTTGTTGGCATCCCTGGTTTCCCGCAGAGATTTAAGGCGGAAACCGCCACTGCTCCTGTTCGCCACACCTTTCCTCATCTCTGGCCCTGACGCTTCTTCATTACCGGTAGTCGAGTGGAATGTGTGCCCTCCGCTGCGAGCTGCTGAGATTTTCCTCTGATGCAAACATCCTTGTATGTCGCCATGGCAACCCCTGCCTGCTGTAGGTTGTCATGCCAGCTGCCTCCCCCTATGCTCTTCCTCACCCATTAGCACTCTACTGTAGCTGACACGTGCAAGTGGCGTACATTGTTCTCCGTAAGCTGTTCCTTCTGAGCAAAAAAATAAAAAGCATTTACACCCTCCGCTACAGGAATGTTTTTATTAACCGGCACAGCGAGACTCGGCAGCAAAACTGGCACGATACCGAGCTGAAACGCTTCACCGATAAAAAAAACAAATACACAGCAAGTGGTCTCTGTTTACAGCCTTCTTGTTTACCCTAACATCCACTAACCCTTTCATCTTCTCAACTTATTACAGACTCCGGTGGAGGATGATGCAAATCTAGAGGCTTGCAGGTCCGTTCTATTCATTCTCAGCCTCGAGCATTTTCAGGGGGACAAACATGTCCACCCAGTCGGACCAAAAACCACTCATTAGCGCTGCACCACGAGGCCAGCCCGGCCCACTCTGGGATAATAAGCAGGCATCTACTTAAATTTGATATAATGCTGCTTTAAAGGCTGGTCTGGGGTCTGTGGCAGCAGCAGAAACCGTTGTGTTCTTCTAAGCTGTTTGACTCCCTTCTCCTTGTTGAAGCAGTTGGGACGGTTCTCTATTATTCACACAAGAGGGTTTGATTGAGTCTTTACATCAGATCCTGAGGGTAAACTTTACTTTATACTGGAGAGGATGATTGTCCTTATTTATGGTTCTGTTGAGAACCTTAAGACAAAATGGCCAGAAAAAGAAGAGTCTCTCTCTGCTCCTGTTTGATGGAGAGCTTGAGGCCCAGGGAGCCATTTTGCTACTAGTGAAACTTACAGAGATTACATTTGCTGTTCCTTATCTCGTAAATTAACTCATTACCCTGACATCCCGCCTTTACCTCCCTGACAACAGATCGCCCATGAATTTCAGAGAGAGAGAGAGAGAGAGAGAGAGAGAGAGAGAGAGAGAGAGAGAGAGAGAGAGAGAGAGAGAGAGAGAGAGAGAGAGAGAGAGAGAGAGAGAGAGAGAGAGAGAGAGAGAGAGAGAGAGAGAGAGAGAGAGAGAGAGAGAGAGAGAGAGAGAGAGAGAGAGAGAGAGAGAGAGAGAGAGAGAGAGAGAGAGAGAGAGAGAGAGAGAGAGAGAGAGAGAGAGAGAGATTCAGTACAGACCTCCAACTGCTAGTCCTGTCCCTGCCTCTGAAGCCCCCCTCCCCCCCCAGATGAATAACCTTGAGGAAGTGTCAAAGGACAAAAAAGGGTCGGAGGCTGGGGCAAAAATAGAATTTCTCCTCAGAGATTAGATTCTGTCAAACTGGCAGCTTGCTTTTTCATTCAGCGTGCCGCAATCTCCAAACCTTGAAGCTGACAGATCTGTCAGTGGAAACGGTTGAACGTATTCCACCTCTTGGACACATGAAGGTCGACCAGTCTTGTATCTGGTGCATCCTCGCCCAAGTCACAGTGTGAACAGGAACTCGGATGTCGTTACTCTGGAAACTTTGTTCAATCAGACCATTTGAACAAAAACATCTCAGTACTGTCAATCACATCTTTTGCTTGAAGCCTACACTAATTGCATATGCAAATTCCCTGAGATTATGAGTTTGCAGTAACTGTAGGATTTGTTGATTGCACGTTGTGATTATGATGTATTTCCTCACATTCATTTTCTAAACGTCGTTAATGAAGAGGCAGCCACTTACAAATATGTATTAGGCGTTCGTTGTGTGTTGCAGAGGGAACGGTGCAAGGCTGCTGCCATTAGCTTCAAGAGCTGCAATCAAAAGCCAAATCTGTGGAGATATTTACCCTCAGGACAGATTCTGAATAGGAGCACGGAGGAAAGTTAATGCACAGAGATCGTTTTGGATTATGGCAACATTTTAAAGTCAGAAATAACTTCCAGCTTCCTCGACAGTCTCTTATTAGCGGAATTGGATCCAAACTCGGGAATTTCAAGCATTTCATTCAACACTATTTTATAAAGTTTTACACTAACGTAAACTCTACAGGTTAATGTTTACATACAATTTTCTAGTTTTTTAAAGGTGCAGTATGTAAGAATATAGTGACAATTTTACTGTGAAAAAATCCCAAGAGTCTAATGTTTCATTCATTTTGGAAGGAAGGTTACACTGAAACGTATTTCATATCCAGCTGGCTGCAGGGATTGTCAGTTTTTCTCCTTTCAAAACAAAGGAAGGAGGGTCAATACTACTGTTTACAGTGAGTGTGGGGGTGCCGTGTCTCTTGCGAGCTAATCCTGCAGCGCCGACAATCGTAATTTGACGACAGATGGCAAAAAGCTCCAGAGTTCTTTAAAGTGGTTACAGTAACCACATTTTACCACAGGATGCCATTTTTACTTAATTTTCTACATAATGCACCTTTAACGAGTAAAGGTTGCTTATAAACTGTATAATTGGGTCTTTACAAATGGAATCTTTCTGGTTCTGTGTATTTACAAAAAAGGTATTTGTGTAAACTTGATTAAATCTAGAATCTAGGTCTAAAAACATCTTAGTGCTGCCCCCTGTGGGTTGAACTGTGGCTACTGCATTTTAAAGTTGTGGTTGACTGGGGCTGGTACAATTTCACGTCATCGGTACAGTCTCCTCCCACTCCCCCTCCCTCCGGGGATGGAAATTCCCCACACTTGGCCATGCCACTCCGTGCCTCCTGGCAACGCCCACTTTCATAGCATTTTTCAAATCTTGACTAGGGGGTGGAGTTACATTTTCTGATGGTGTGCAGTCCCTCTTTAAGCATAAATGTCACCTGCAGTAAAGTGTGGCAATTCCTGTTTCCTGTTAATCTGGATCAACTTCTGCATTACATTTTTAATCGGATGGAAAAGATCAGATCGAGAGGAGCCAGTTGACGTGGCTCGGGCATCTGGTCAGGATGCCTCCTGGACGCCTCCCTGGTGAGGTTTTCCGGGCATGTCCAACTGGGAGGAGACCTAAAGGGAGACCCAGGACATGGTGGAGGGACCATGTCTCTCACCTGGCCAGGGAATGCCTTAGGATTCCCCCGGAGGAGCTGGCCCAAGAGGCTGGGGAGAGGGAAGTCTGGGCCTCTCGACTTAGGCTACTGCTCCCGCGACCCGACTCCGGATACGCGGATGAAAATGGATGGATGGATGGATAGATGGATGGATGGATGGATGGATGGATCTTTTCCACATGTGCATTAAGGTGAATATTAGTTTCATGTGAAATTCTATGTACTTTATACATCCTGTGATGCTGAGTGATCAAACTAAATCTTCTGGCACACAGATTTTGTTGTTATATTCAGTAGCTACATTTACATGCGCCAAATTTCCCCATTCCAATTCAAATCTTGGTTGATCGGAAATCCCAAATCTCTGTTTACGTGGACACTAACTGAAATGATCCGGTCATACCGTGAGTATACATGCACCAAGCATTCAGTCAGATTATATAGATCTAGCATGCACAGAGTTGTCTTCTCCGCCACAGGAGAGGAGAGCAGGATAAAGTACTAATAATCACCTGCTCATCCTGTCCTCCAGCTCCTCAGACTTGTCCTGAGCACCTGCAACAGCAGAAGGACGTCACGCTGAAGTTGTACGCATGCGCAGTGGCATAATTTTACTCCAACAATCCGAATGAGTGTGTACATGGACATCAATCAGTAGCGATGGGTACCGAATTCTGTACTTTTTAAGGTACCAGCCGAATTCCACAGTACCGACTGAGCACCGATTCACGTCATTTGAAACGGTGCCTCGTTTTGGTACCCGTCCTTCATAACGAGAACTTGCCTAGACAGCTACGCATGCGCAAGAGCGTTATGTAGAGCCCTGCACGGGCCTAAAATCTGAGCCCATGTCCGGCCTGGCCCGAGGGGGTGGAGCCTCGGCCCGAAAAGGTTTTCAGGATTCTCTGGCCCGACCCGAGCCCTACTTTTTTTAACCAACTAAATGAAAACAAAGTGCGTCAATCCTGACCAATGTGTTAAAAGACGTGCAGGATCCGATCAATTTGTTTTTCCCTCCTTTACCGTCACGGAGATAACGGCGCACTGGCTCTGGTGTTAATCAAGTTAAATTTGATCTCTTTCCAACAATTTTCACAAGAAAACAAAACAGTCAAAAGCAGGGCTTGTGTTGACCGGATAGTTCCCGTATTTGACCGTTTATTTTGACGGAGAAAGAATAGAAAGAATTAACCCGACGCATGCAGACGAACTGACATTTTATTTGTTACACACATCGCAGATGTAGCTAAATCACCCAAGAAAAGATTCCCATCTGAACATCTTAGCTGCTCAGTGCAGCTCGCTGTCAGCGCATAGGTGCACAGCGAGCTGAAGTTGTGGAGATTGGCTTGGAGCGCGTCGAAGAACCAGAGCGCATGCGGGAAGGTTCCTCCCACTGAAGCGAGTGTTTTCCAAACCCTGTCGCTCAGAGAGACTTGTCACTTAGAAAATGTTCCCTGTGATTATGAAACTTTGGCTGAATAGTGCTTGTTCCTGTCTCCAATGTGGCGACACATCCAGGTGCCGTCTGAGGAGAAGCCCGGAATCTCACATCCTCTTCAGCTCAGAAAGCGCCTATGATTACGCACAAGCGTGACCCGTCAACCCGGTCTCACAGTAATGCCTGGTTTATGCTTCTCCGTCAGCTCCGCAAGGGACAGACACGCACGGATTGACGGAAGCGTTTTGCTCTCATACTTCTCTGTCTCCTGGAGAGTGTTGCAAAGCAATTGCCCGGCAGGACCACAGAGGGCGTAGCACTGTTCTGTGGTATCCTGTCATGTACCGGTCCAGGATCGTGTGTTTATATTGTGTTTTTTATGTATATAAGAGACTTTTAACACGGACATATTTGTCTCTCATTCTCCCACCACTTCATGCGCTCCCCACCTCTAAACCCACGTTTCCTGTCATTTCCGTCCACAAATAAAACGCTTGCTGCGCATCTTTTCACTCCTCCAGTCACGGGAGGATGAAACGTTCATATTTTTAGAGTTTTTTCGCGAGGTATTCTTCAAGCTTCTCCGTGTCTGCCGCTAGTTATCCTCGGCTCTCTTTGCAATGGCGGCGCTGTAAACAACAGCGGCGTCCTGACCAATCACAAGCTTGCGTAATCCGTCTCGTTCGACGGATGTTTAAAAAAGTGGACTCGACTCCGTACGTAGTTGCGTGCCCTACGCAAGGACGGATAATGGCGTTGCGTGTCTCCGCACTGACGCAGACGGAGAAGCATAAATCAGGTTTAAGACTGGGTTGGGCCTGTTCAGGTTTACGCAGACAATCTTTACATAGAATTGACTTACAGATATAAAATTAATGCAGTAAAATATAAAGCATTTTATTTAAATATCCATTCATTATTTTACAAGCACAGAGAGCCGCATCAGATGGACGGAAGAGCCGCGGGTTGTGATATGTTTTCTCCAGGACCAGAGAGGACGCAAACTCAATACATCTCTTTTATTGTGAGGTAATAATTTCTCCGAGTTTTGCGGTTGCGGGCGGGAGTAGACATGCGCGCTGCAGGTGCGGGCGGGAGTGTAACACACACGTTGCGGGTGCGGACGGTAATGGTCAGAAATTCAGCGGGAGCGGGCAGGAGCGGGATGAAGAAAACAGTCCCGCGCAGGGCTCTACTGCTGCGTTTGTGTTTCAAATTTTTTCATGAATTTGATTAAAAATAAAGGTGCCCGGCCCGTGTCCGAGGGAACTACACAGTCGTTGGCCCGAAGCCCGGCCCGAGGGCCTACGGCTTCAGTGCAGGGCTCTTGCGTTATGTCGTCGGTCACTGCGAGCGAGTTGTAAACAGAGCAGCATGGTAGAAAGAATGCACACTAAAGCTTGGGTCCACTTCACTAAATGTGATGGGTAACTGGGTGATGATAAAACCAGCGACAACAATCTAAGTGAGACATCCTCATCCTAATCTGCTCCGGGTGGTAAATAAAATGTTAAGATAACGTTAGCTTGATATGTTAGCTTCTGTTCCGCTAATGGCGCGTTCGCTTTCTCCTCGGAACTCCGAATTTCCGACTAGAAGAACATGAACGCGCTCTAAAGTTTGGCTTCACTTTACTAAATGTGACAGGTGATTGGGTGAAGATGAAACCAGCGACAATGATCTAAGTGTGAGGCATCATCGTTTTAATTTGCTCCAGCAGTTAAATAAACTGTTTAAGATAACGTTAGCTTGATATGTTAGCTTCCATTGCCACCATTGTTATCAGCTAATGGTGCGTTCACTTTCTCCTCGGAAATTCTAACTTCCCAGTAGGAAAAATCAAATGAAAAAGGATGGCAAAAGGAAAGAAGATACACAGTAAATTTAGTTCACAGTAAAGATGTTTGCTTCAGTTTAATTATCAGCTTATAAAACTACAAGGACGAACACTAAAAAGTATCAAAAATTAGTACCGTTAAGTACCGGTATCGATTCCTAGGTACCGGGAATTATTACCGAATAGATTCAAATGTCAAAGGTACCCATCCCTCTCAATCAGAATGATGATTGGACAAAACCACCTCTCTCAATCAGAATGGAATTTCATTCCGATTGGGCCATATCAGATCAGAATATTCTGATTGACATGTTTACACGAAGAATTTTTTATCTGATTCATTCCGAGTATTTGTGCCCATGTAAACGTAGCTAATGTCTCCCAGAGAAATGAACCACGGACCTAACGGAAAATGAATGGGAAGCAGAGATGACGGCCATGGAAAATGATTGAGTCAGTCAGAAAGATGCACAAAAAACGTTTTTGAAAGTTGGTAAAAATGGGGTTCAGGTGGTTGGTTCTAAATAGATTTTAGTGTTTCTTTCATGTCCCTTGCAATTCCCTTTTAAGTCAAACCCTGAGACTATGAAAGCTGAGCAAAACTTTTGGGATGCTGAGGACACAGGTGAGACTCTTCGGTCTAAATTATGTTCTGGGGAATTTACTGTACGAGAAAAGCTGGAAGAATCCTATGGTGGCCTAGCTGGTGGCCTAGGTCATGGCTGAGCCCCGCTGCTGTAGATGTGACAGACTCTGCTTGTTTTAAAAAAAAATTCTCTCATTTTACTTCTGATAACATTCACATTTTCATTCAATGTAAAAAAAAAAACTCCTGCAAAAACAGATTTACTTTTCATTTGCAGTGGTAGCAAATGTGCTCATTAGAGAAATAACCAGTGAGTCCATCAAAGTTAAGTGACAGTGTGACGTAGATCTGTCAGGATTTTCTAATCCCAGTTTCACCATCTGTTTTCTATCAGAAGATAAAGCAGGAGATAGGTGTAGGAGACTATTTTCATGTTCAGCCTGCGTGAAAAACTCAGTGACCCGTTAGAATCACAAAAAAAATTTGAAAATGTATTTTTCAGTGAAGTTGACCTTTAAATGATTCGATCATTTTTTTTTCTGCTGTGGTCTCTGGAATGATTGAATGCATGCTTTGCGGTGTGCTCCAGTGCTTGTGTTCAGGAAGTTGATGTTAGTCATAGGTGTAGGGATGGAATGCAAATGTCTCACCTCTGATTGGCTAACAGCAACGCAACTCTTCTACTGCCTTCATCAGCTCTTCTGTCCTTTTGAAAAAAATGCAATGCTGATGTGTTACCTCCACAAATAACACAATTCTGAACATCTTCTGCCATGTTGTCGAGTTGCAAATGCTAATGATTAGCTTCTACTAGCTGTAACACGCTCTACTCTCTCCTGGATGCTAAATCAACACAGCCTTCTGTAGTCATAAGGCACTGTGGGCGGGGCAATGCATGCTAATGCTAATGTGACATACAAGAGACTTTTTTTTGGACTGGATCGTTTTCCCATCCACTTCCTTTGTGAGGTTAATGCAGGCCATGGGGTTGAAGAAAACTTTAAGCATTTATGTGCAGCTTAGAGTGACGGATCATATTTAAATAAATACAGAATTATACGGTTTCGTAGTGAACAAGACCTTTTACTTAAAGGGACATTATGGAAGTTTGACAGTCAAAACATGTATATAAATAATAAATGTCTTCTTCATACATTCTCCTGCAATGCCCTGGTCCTGTAGAATGAGCCCTGGCATTTTTACAGTGATTGCCTGTTTTTCTGTAAAATCACAGAAAAAGCCACTAGGCCACTGAGCTGGTGAAAGCATGATAACCCGTAGAGTAAAAGTAAACCAAAGATAAGTTACCTTGGTTGATGCTTATTAAAGTGCTTTTTTTTTGTTGTACATTTTCTAATTTAAGTGGCCATAAAGGTTATTGTGCTCGCTGTAGACATAATCAACATTTGCCCCGCCAGGCAGTCCGTCACTCAGAACAAAGACTTGTTTGCCAAAGTTTTCCTCCGATATTTTCCAGGCGTCCTTTGCAGCACACCTGTGCTGAATCTGGTCAGCAGCAGGTGGAAGGGCATCCTGTCAAAGCATCAGGCTGAGCTGAGCTGAGCCCTGCAGCACCTCTGAAGCTGCTCACAGATTAGAAGAAGCTTCAATCGATAACTCCAGAGCTCATCTTCTCTGTCTGGCACACCCGCCACACACAGCACAGCCATGATTTTCTCCTTTACTTCAGCGGCTGTGGACTTGATGTTTCCATGTTTGCTTGTTATCTAATCATTAGAAAATCTAAGCCACAAAACAATGAACACAGTTGCATGAGTAAGCTACAGCTGCCTTGTCCATTTTCCTCAGCGAGGGCTGTTTGCAGCCTGAATTTTGGAGCGTAAAGTGCAATGAGGCGTCACAAACAGTAAACATTACTGCAACCTGAAACCTGGCTGCCTCTGTGGAGGAGCTAAAATGATGTTCAGAGGCCACTGAGAGCCACAGTAGTGCAAAAATAACCATCGTAAAAACACTTCATCTTTAAAAATGTCAAAGGAAAACCAAACGGATGATGCAGACACTGAAAGGCCTGCAGAAGAAACCATGCAGGTTATATAACAAGCACTTCAAATCCTGAATTACTCCATCTGAGCAGCAAAATGCCATCTCCGTTAACACTCGCTTCTGAAGACCTGTTTGCTTCTCAATTGGCTTTAGTTCCACATTGGTGCGCACAGATTTCAATTTTGCCAACATAAAATGCAATATAATTTAAAAAAGCCAAATTAAAATACTGTGCTTGGATTAGCAGTTCGCTTCTGACTGGTGAAGCAGTGAAAAATTAATTAAAATCATGAGGAGTCTTATTTGGGAAGACTCAATCCCACCGTCGCATGCTGCCACTCTGACTGCTAAGTGGGAGCTCCTCTCTGTCTTCTGGTTATTAGAAGATTTTTGCTCTTTTCATCAGGAAAAGCATTTTCTCCATGCTGCGGTTTGGTGATGGAGCGTGTCGGTAAACGACTCTGTTCTGTGTACAGTAAACAGCGGGTGACTCATGACTGCATCTCAGGCTTTGGGGTCACTACACAGTAACTGGCTCTCTGTTTACCCTCTGTCCACCTCCTATCTTCTCTTTGTCATCTCCTCCTGATGCTCTGTCCATCAGCCTCTCTTCTGCTGTGTGCATTTGAGAAGAGAAAACCCGAAGCTGCAGGACAGTTCACGGCTGAGTGAATATGCAGCAGGCGCTTCAAATAAATGTTTTTACAGCAATAAAGAGAGAATAAATTAGGCTTTTTTCAGTTATTGTCTTTTTAAATGATCCCGTAGAGGCTAGGCTGTCCTTTTCCGTCTGCTTCACCTAACCCTTTGATTCTTGTGGATGCCGTTATGGACCTCATCCAGGGATGATCCTGCTGGTAATGCTTTCCTAATTCTTGTTTCAAACTCTGACATTTCTCCTGTAATATTATTTAAAAGAGGATTTGGTGTTGTTCAGAGGCTTAAAGGGGCAGCAGCTCACGTAATCTGATGCAGCCAGAGAAGTGCTCTTTTAAATGTTGAATCAATACGTTGCTTAATACGTCGGGCCTTTGGTTGTGTGGAGCTAAAGGATTGCTGATGCTCAGCTCATCTCTCGGCTGCATGCTGGAGTCACTGCCTTGTTGCCTCGCTGCAGGAAAGTCGCTGGTTCAGAACCGGGGTGTGGCCTCTCCGTGTGGAGTTTTCATGTTTTTCCCAAACACAGGTGGGTTTTATCCAGGTATACTCTGGTGACCTCCCACTAGGGTTGGGCATCGAGCATCAAGCATCAAGTAAAACCGGAACTAATAGTCGTTTTTTTTCTGGAATTGTTCCATTTTTAAAATTTAAATTCATAGTTTAGATTCCCAGTCAACCGACGGAAAGGAGATGCTGCCGCATACCAAAGGAGAAGAATGTGCCGGAAGTGTTTGCGTTAGCGTGCTTTCATGGAAAATGTGTAAAGGCTTCGGCCACCAATCAAAATCAGCCAATCTCCACAGAAAAACACGTCATCTGCAAATTCTGATCATCATACCAGCTGATCAGCTGTCGCTCATCCTTTTTAGCAGAGACCCTGTATGGGGCATCACACCCCCTCCCCCATGCAGGGGCAAAAGTGTACACAACATTTCTGACAAACCTTTACTCCATCTGCAAGAGTGATGCAAACTTTGCTTCCTGCAAAAATAAATAAAATAAAAAAACCACAAGGACAAAGTTTGTTAAAATGCCAGTGGTGGCGCTAATTCACCAATTTTTGCTGCCAGCCACCGACAATCATATGCCTCGTCCAATCATATTCACCAAACTTCAGCAAGCCTAGCTGCTAGCTTGCACCGGAGCAGGTTTGTTCTCCAGCATGTGTTACCATGGTGACTGGTAGAGGTTTCAGGCTAGCCACATTCATAAAACCGATTTAGGGGTGGTTACACCATGATTCTCTAAGAGAGCCTGGTTTTTTGGGATTAGCTCATTTTGTGGATCAGCCCCCTGGACTAAAGCATCTGCCAGCTCCTGGAAAGTCTGTGATGCAACATAGCGTTGGTGGATGGAGCGAGACACGATGACCCAGCTGTGCTTCGTTGGATTCAGTTTTGGGGAAGGGGCGGGCCAGTCCATAGCATCAATGCCTTTATCTTGTAGGAACTGCTGATACACTCCAGCTACATGAGGTCTAGCTTTGTGTTGCATTAGGAGGCACCCAGAGCCAACTGCATCACCTTGTGGTCTCGCAAGGTGTCTGAGGATCTCATCTCATAACTTAATGGCAGTCAGGCAAAGTCTGGTGAACACATAGCTATGATAGGCGGCGTTGTTATTAAGTATGTCCTGACCCAGGGGGAGCATATATAGATTAAAGAGGAGAGGTCCTAGAATTGAGCCTTGGGGGACCCCACACGTCATGGTGATCCACTTTGATTGGTAATCCCTAATAGAGAAAACATAGCCCCTGTCTGGAACCAGCCAAGCACTGTGCCTGATAGTCCCACCCAGTTTGTGAGTCTGTCCACGAGGATGTTATGGTCCACAGTATCGAAAGCTGCACTTAGGTCACGCATAACTGGTTATGCTGGAGGATGTTGCAGGCAGCACAACGTTCTCCACGGCGTCTCCAGACTCTTATGTCTGTCACATGTGTTCAGTGTGAACCTACTTTCTTCTGGGAAGAGCGCAGGGCGCCAGTGGTGAATTAGCCAATTTTGGTGATCTCTGGAAAAATGCCAAACATCCTGCATGGTGTATGGCTGTTGACACAACCCCCACCTGTGGGCGTTGGGCCCTCATACCTTCCTCATGGAGTCTGTTTATGACAGTTTGAGCAGGCACATGCACATCTGTGGCTTGCTGGACGTCCTTTTTGCAGGACTCTCGCAGTGATCCTCCTTTCACAAAGACGGAGGTAGCGGTCCTGCTGCTCCTTATCTCCTGATGTACTGGCCTGTCTTCTGGTAGCACCTCCATGCTTTGGACACTATGCTGACAGACGCAACAAACCTTCTTGCCACAGCTCACATTGATGTGCTATCCAGAATGAGCTGCACTACCCGGGTCATTTGTGTGGGCTGAAGACTCCTCCTCATTCAGAAGGGACTAAGGCCCTGTCCACCCGTAGCCGGGGATCTGCCAAAACGTTGATATTTTTCTACGTTTTGGCCTGTCATCCACATGAAAACGGAGACAGTGAGAGTGAGAACACTGAGGGTCTCCGCCCACCCGGCCAATCATCATCGTGTTTGTAAGCGCGTTACCGACACCCCTCTCTCTCCCTGGCTGCAGCTGAAGTGTGGCGGTCAGAAAGCCTCACACTGTTGCTCAACGTTCGACAAGCGCATAGTAACGCACAACCTTCCGTCCCCAGTAACAGTAACGGCGTTGCAACAGTGGGAAAAGTAATTAATTAGATGATTCCGTTATCTAAAAAAGAACACCGTTAGTAACGCCGTTATATTTAAACGGCGTTACTCCCAACACTGGTGGGCACCACCTGCAGGACCACTCCTCATATGGAGATCTCTTGCTAACTGTCAACAATTTCCACCTGTTGTCCATTCCATTTGTTCTACAGCAGGTGAAACTGATTGTCAATCAGTGTTGCTTCCTAAGTGGTCCGTTTGATTTCACAGAACTGAAGTGGTTCAGGCATCTGACCAGGATGCCTCCTTTTTCTGAAACACTTGCCGGCACCTCCATTAGGGACCAGACCCCAGGAAAAGCCAAGCATCCCGATGTTTGTTGCTGATCACCGATACCGATATCAAAGAATGCTGATCACCGATACCGATCACGTGGATTGCCCAGAAATTTTATACAACATTATAATGAGTGCTACAAACTACATAATCTGGGAATAAAGGAAATGCAACCTAATCTTAAATGGTCTGTATTAGGGTTGTCACGGTGTGAAAATGTAACCTCACGGTTATTGTGACCAAAATTACCATGGTTTTCGGTATTATCGCGGTATATACTTTTTAAACGTGCTACATTTTCACACAATTATATAAACCCTGTATGTCAGGAAATATTGTCCTCAGTTTGTGTCTAAATTTTGCCTAAAATGTGTTATTTTGTAATTATGTTGTTTATTTGTTTACATGTTTTCCCTTTAGTCTTTAAAATACCAATATTTGCCCATAACTTCTTATTTTATGTCTGTTTGATGTCATCATTTAAAAAATATTAGTTCAGATGATACTCAGTACTCAAGTAGCCTTCTAATCAGATACTTTTTTACCCTTACTTGAGTAATAAACCCTATATCAGGGAAATATTGTCCTCGGTTTGTGTCCTTCCAGTGAGCTTTGCAGATGTGGGAAAATGTCATCAGGCAGTAATCGTTGTTAAATTCATAATTATTCTCGGAGAGAGACCAACTCTTATCTGCCCCTGGGAGCCCCGTAATGCATAGCGTCATTTCAACATGGCGGTGTCCGCGACACGGTTTATATGCAGGTAGCGGCGCTGCGGCTGCTTCATATAGCGACTCGTTGCATTCTCCCTCAACCCAAATCCTCGGATCACGCATTTTAGCTAAAACGCTAACGTTAGCTTGCCTTGCGTTGACTCTAGAGTAGTGGGTGATGGTCACGCAGATGTGTCATGAGATTTGAAGCGTTGCTGCCTTTCACAGACACTTTTTCTGCACGTGCTGCAAACAGGATAGCCGTCTTCTATAAACTCCCTCGGCATTCTTCAAATATCTAAAAGATGCCTGTAATTCCGACTTTGTCTTCTTTGAGGGATAAAAAATGTCCTGAGCGCTGCCGTCTCCTCCTTTGGTCATTATTTCAGCTTTAGCTTCAAGAAAGTTTTGGTTGTAAACAGCAAAGCGCGCATGTGCCGCCGGCAACTTCAGCAGATGATACGGTGGCTGGTAAGGGTCACCGCGCCTACACCACAGCCACGGTAAACCCACCAAGATAATATAGTTTTTTAAAAAAACAAGACGGTTATTATTATTGTCAACTTTTTTTTTTACCGGGGTTTACCGCTACACCGGTTACTGTGACAACCCTACTTGATCGGTCTGCTTTGATCTATTTTGAAAACTCCGATCAAAACCGATAGGGGAGCTATCGGCCGATTACGATCAAATGCCGATCCATCGTGCATCCCTAGATAAGGAGAATGGTGAGAATGTTGGAGGACTAAATCCTGTTTCATCCCAGAGAACAGAATATTCTCAGTGTTTAATTTAAAAATTGCCAAAATTGTTTGAATTAAACTCACAAACTACTTGGTCACGAACAATTTCCAAAATTAAAGCTCTGCGTGTTTCTGAGACAGCATCACTGGGTCATGATTTAAAAACTGTTCAGGGCGAGCCACAGATGCACGCGAATGCCAACTTTTATTTTGGCAAGAAGCTTCTTTAAAGGTTTTCTAACTCATCCTCATAGGCTGCTGCATATCTCGTAGTTCCATTTAAAGCCTCCAACAAACACGTGCCGTCAAGGTGCGTCCAGATCAGCATCTTGTCCATCAGACCTGGAAAACCAACTTTATCATTAACTTGTGTAATGAGCTGAGCTCGTGTGCTCAGTGGGTCCCCGGTGTCTCCGTCTCAGGAGCAGCTCCTTCTGTCGCCCCCATCAGCCAGAGAGTCAGTGTGTCAGATGTTTTATTCAACACAGCTGTGTGTGTTTTTGGCACCTGGCTGCTTCATCGGAGCAGAAGGGGGAGATGACGGCATTGTGGGTCTCCAGAATGGGGTCACGATTGCTTCATGCGTCTAAACCTGCCGGACCTCTGCAGGCTAACATCAAACAACCAGAACACCTGTTTCCAGACAGCGCTCCTCGTTTGGCCGCCGCTCAGATGAAAGGACCAGGAAGTTTTCCACCAGGGGTAAATAGCTCTGAGATCAAAGATGTGGCCTTTTTTTTAAATGGCGGGACAGAACGATTCTCAGCTGTTGAGTGTTTTCAGGGTCGGTGCGATGCTGAGTTCCTCCCAAAGTCGCAGTTTGATTTTTGATGTTGAGGACACGTTTTCGCTCTCAGACGTTGTTTTGTTCTGTAGAGTAAAGCAAACAAGCGGCTGCTGTCTAAAAAAAACCTGTTTGTTTTGCATCGTTTTGATCTTCTTGGAACAAAAGATTAAACAAAAATGTTGATGCTAATTAATGCTTTAAAGACTAATTATTTTCATCATCCGAACATTTTTAACAAACCCCCTTTCAAACATTTGTATTGTTTTCTAATTTTGAAACATTCTAGTGGTTTACATAGTGATTCACAAAATACCGAACATTTAAACACTCACATCGATGCCCGGTAGGGTTTTTTTCATTCAAATTAAAGAAAACTTTAACGTAACAAAACATTTCTGAGTGTTGTAATCTTAAAGATGCCATGTAATTTAAGTGAGGTCGCATAACACATTGTTGAGGCTCTTAAAGTACCTTTAATGTTGGAAATCAGTTTTAATATTAAAACAAACTGCCTGAATATAAAAAGATGTTCAAATTTTAACAATCTTTTGTAGAAGAAGCAAAGAAAATGCACTAAATCAGAACCCTGAGGGACTCCACGATAAGCCAGTAGAAGGTTTGAATCAATATTTTCATTTGCAGTTTTTCTCCTTTGGTTTGGCTCATTTATTGAAACAGAAATTACGTTCTCAAAATAACATGGACAAACCTCCAAACCTCTTGGCAAATGTTCACAACAGAATGGCATTTCTCATTCATTTTATCAAACGGCAAAGCCTTAGTACATGTCTCAATTGTCTCAGTGCATCGTTGCAAATGAGTAAGTACATGTAGCCTACAGTTATACAGTTAGCCCACATTTAGCACATTTTCCAAATGAATAGATCTAAACTGATTACCATATTTTCCGGACTATAAGCCGCTACTTTTTCCCCACTCTTTGAACCATGAGGTTTATAATGAGGTGCGGCTTTACTGAAGATTTTCCTTCACCTGCAGGGGGCGCTTTAGCAGAAAGTGAAACAGGTGGAAATCAAAAGTGGAAATGGAAGAAATTGTGCTCATTTTAATTTAGCACATGCAAGCAGCCGGCATGACTAAGAATCTTATTCAAATCCATACCCCCTCATCATGGTAACTACACGCATGAGTTCATATGATGCCGCATTTAAGTTGAAGGCCATCGATCTGGCAGAAAAGGAGGGAAACAGTGCTGCCGCACGTAAGCTTGGCATGAATGAATCCATGGCTCGGCGCTGGAGACGGCAGCGGGAAGAACTCATTCAGGCCAGCTTCACCCGGGGATGATGACAGCAACACGGACAGCGACACTGACATCGCCACAGAAAAGGTATGTGACGAAGCTCTTCTGAGGCTGTTCAACTCCCACACTGAAGAAGAGGACTTTAATGGCTTTAGTGCGCAGGAGGAAGATGAGACCGAATGACTTTGTCTGGTAGGCAAGTGTGTTTTATTAACTAACCAGGCATGTTTTGTGTTCTGTTTTTATTTTCTAATCATCCAGGACTTATTAATGCTGTGTCAGCACTGTTCTTTTCTTCTAAACATGCAAATTACCGGTAATAACGTGTCAGTTCTGTTTTTATTTTATAATCATCCAGAAATATGAATGCTGTCAGCGCTGTTTTCTTTTCTAAACTTGCAGGCACCTTCACCCATGTTTAAAATTTGTTTTGTAGAATTAAAACAACGAAAAACCTCCGTGTAGTGTCTTTCTGTCTAATTATCTTATGTTATGGCCGTACATGCACTGTGTGCCGGAGACCTGCATGTGGCTGCTGCACCGCGGCTTGTATTGGAGTGCGGCGTTTGTGTGTAGAAAACCTTTTTTTTTATTGGTGCGGCTTATATTGAGATGCGCTCTATAGTCCGGAAATTACGGTTGTTGATTCTCAGTCTAATGATCATTCTCTCCAAAACATGTCAGCATGAGTACTCGCATGCACAACTGTCTGTTCAATCATCAGAATTGGTCAAGAACATGATACCATGAATACCATATATGAATTTCTTTGAATATTTGATACATTGATGACAGTCATTGACAGTCAGGTGAAACTAGACTAATGAACGGGGAGTGTCACACATGGGTGTTTTCCATGATCGTGTGCTGCCAAACACATAAATATAGAGCTTGACCAGCGCCAGTCCGATCTCTGAACATGGATAGACAAGAATCTGTGGCCAGACGGACAACAGCTTGTAAATAATCAGGAGGGTGAAAACAGTGGGCAAGAGCGGGAGAATGAGTACAGCGACCACTGAATACGTCCTTGTTTTTTTTAATTTTGTGTTCATACAATTTACTGTTTAACTGTAATGTACTTTTTTAAAAAATTTTTTTTACATATGTATGAAACTTTCTTTGCGTGTGAATAAAAAATGGTTTTAATTTCCTTGGTAGTGTAAGTGCAATCTGTGATGTCCTTGGAGGCTACTCTTTTCAATTGTATATTGTTGGTCCTCTGCCATAGTGGCAAAGCATCTAAACATTTTGTATGGCAGTACTCACACAATGCCAAAGGGACGATGCATTTTGGGGGCACTGACTATTCAGATTAGAAGGAAATGTAGCTTTGACACATGAGTGAACTGTTTTAGGAGAGATACGAGCTTTTGCAGGTAAACCGTGTTGTTGTGATCAACCATCCGGGTTTATTTTAACAAAAGCACCAAGAATGATGAGAATGTCCGATCGGTGTCGAGAAATGAGCCAAAGCTACTGAGAAGGATCTTTGCCATTTTGGAGACACTGACTGTTTAAATGAGAAAAGGATTTAGACTGAAGCCTGAGGGAACAGTTTTGGAAGAGATGTGAGCTTTTGCAGGTGAGCTATAGTGTTGTGCTAAACTGTAAGAGTGTTTTTCCAAATGATCTTAGAGGTTTGAGAATGTAATTTCTATTTCAAGAAATGAGCCAAACCAATGGAGAAAAACTGTAAATGAGCCATGATATTTAAAATAATTAGATGTTTAAACCTTTTGACGAATGGACAGTGAGTGAATTGAACAAATGATGTTCTCAGTAGAATATCTATAAAGTAAAAATAATCGATTCTTGATATTGACCTTGTAATCGTGTTGCAGAGGATTAAATGATGAATAATTAACGTTCTGTGTGAGAAGTTTCTAAGGAGGTTGTAAACGGGTCGAAGTCTTTGGTTATTGGGAAGTGCCCCACCAGCATGGGTGTTTATCAAAATGCTGGTCAGGAGTTGAACTCGCAACCTGAACTGTCTGCTGTCCTAGACTGATAAAACCAAAGTCAAGCTGTGTCAGACGGATCGTTTTTGTAATTTTTAACGTAAATTCTGCCTTTTAAACCTCACATGCTTTATTTCCATAAAATCTCTGGACATCTGTGTCACAAGGATCCCAAAGAGGCCTGAAGTCATGTTGGCCTCAATGATGTGAATTCAGATTTAGTCTGAGAAATACTTTTATTTTTGGGTTTATTTTAGGATTTTTTTAGTCTAATTCAGTTTTCTTATATGAAGCGATTAAGAAAAACAACAATAAAACCACATCTCTTTCATGAAGGACCAACATCCGAGCCCGGTTTCCAGGGCCAGAATTCTAAGTCAACAGAAATGTCAAAATTTCCATTTTGTCTCGCACAGAGACGGACACTGGCTGGATTTCAGGGGCGTGTGTTTGAAGTGTATCTCCTCTGAGATTAACGGCCCTCACACCATCTCTGTGCCGCCATTTTTTTGTGTGTGTGCAGACAAACAGTGAGCAAAAGCCAGTAAAAGAAAATCAGATTGCATCAATGAGCACAGTTTCAATATGCTGCTAAATTCTCCTTCTTCTGGAGAATGATGTAGTCCATATTCAAACATAAATAAACAGGGCGTATTTAAATGTGGGTCATTGTGACCTGTTCTGACCACCTGGGGCGGAATACACCTTTAACAAAATGACACCCTGCTGTTTGAAAATTAATTACCTTTTAAAACAGAAAGCAGTTATTAAACCTAAGAGCGAGCCGCTCCTTGCTCCGGTAACGAATTGCATTCAGGTGATGGTTCTGACGGTAACGGGAGTTCTTTGGAGGGCATCCGAGGGTTGGAAAATTGAGCAAAGACAACACACCATGAAATGCCATCGAATGAGGCGAGCAGTCCCTCTGCGTCCAAAACATAAAATGTCCTGTCTTCTTTTTAATTCACCTTAAAATGATTTTTCCTCCTTCCCTTTTTTATAGTCTTTACTGAGGTTAGCAGGCAAGTGGTTTAGCAAATGGTCATTAAGCATAAATACAAAATCAGAGCGGTTCGCTGACATCAACCACCTTCTGCCCTGTCAATTTAAATGCATGGCAAAGCCCTTATTCATTCACCTGAAGTAATGGGATTGCACCACTGTTGTGGTGGCAACCTTCACTAGCAGCAGCTGCTATAATGAACTGGGCCCTTTTATCCCCAGCCTTCTCTGCACCTACATCAATAGTAACGATTGCTCCATCTTCCTATTGTGTGTTTGCGGCTGTGCAGTTTTTCTGTTTACAATAATTTAAGGCTGCTTTTATACAATAGAAATTTACTCGTATATAATTTTCTGAAACAGTTAGAACTGTCCACACTTTTCTGTTTTAGTTCTTAAACGCTGGACCTGCCACCAAACCGTCACTACTAGAACGGCCATGAGCTGTCATTTAGACTGCTGCATTTAAAGGTTTTTTACTTATTATTTCTGGTTATAATGAGTCATTCTGAGTTTTTCATGCAGGCTGAACATGAAAATAGTCTCCTACACCTATCTCCTGGATTAGCTTCCCATAGAAAACAGATGGTGAAACTCTAGGATCAGAAAATTCTGACAGATCTACGTCACACTGCCACCTAACATTCATGGACTCATCCATCTAGACGCACAACAGGGAAGGCTGTTGTTGGTTTAGCATCCAGGAAACACCAGAGAACATCTCGGCTAGTAGAAGCTAACTGTTAGCATTAGCAACTCCACCACATGGCAGAACTCCTCCAGGCTTGTTTTATTTGTGGAGAGTCGATTGTAGAGTTGTGTTGCTGTTGGCCAATCTGAAGTGAGATGTCCAAATGTCAGGAAATCCAGCCGTGTTCAGCTCAACTTTTATCTGGCTCACTTCTAGCTCCTGAAACAGGAGAGTCAGAGGATTTTTTTCTATAAGAGAATGACTCTCAAGGCATTCATTTATCCTAGAGATCACAGAAAATGTGTTGAAAAAATGAGTGAACTTGGTCTTTAATGCATCCCTCTGGAATGTAGCTGAAATCACAGGATAGTAAAGTCACCACAGACAGAAAAGAACTGCCGAGTGTAAACCTGCTTCTGCAATCAGACAAGCGCTGCTTCAGATGAAATCCCCAAAAGAGTTAAAGTTGCTGTTTGTTTTGTCCCGTGATGCATCCTTTTTAGAGGTGTTATCGGAGACGATGGAGTGTTCACGAGAAGCCAGTGATGAATTACACGGTGGAAGGTTTGATTAGCTTTTTATCTGCTTACATGACTCTGAGGGTTGAATGCAGATTGATGGGCTGCGTTAATCTGACATGGTGGTGTTTATTTGGATGGTGCATACCTGAGTTAGCTGATGAACAGCAAAGACAATCAGCTCACCTCACTTTCAGCAGCTTTTCCTGGTAGATTAGACGTTCCTTTGAGTAGAGAGATGCTGTATGAAACCCAACAAGTTCATTTATTGTAAATGTGAAATCTAATCTCTATTTGCAAATGTGCCTCTTCACTTAGCTGACCTGAAGAGGCCATCTTTCTGCTGCACGGTCATATAATCCTTAAAAACATCAATAAACAAGGACATTATTGATCGTCAGGATTAGGTTCTTCATTGTAAAATGTTATTTTGCCACCGTGGAGGACAGCACTCAGCCTAAGCCATAGATTTTCCAGGTCACCTTCAGGGGAGGAAAGTCTTAAAAGTAAGGAGATCACTTAAGAAAAACAGGTTAGTGTGTGCATTAGTGAGAGAGTCTTTGAACGCCTGAAATGTATTTACAGCATGACAGAAATAACTCCGATAATCACACATGAATATAACAAGGTTAGATTTGAATCGTGGCCACTGAGTCCCTCTGGAATAGAAAATTACATTTTGTTTTTCTGATACACATCGTCGTTACGCCCTGAAGATGAGAAATCTGATGGAGAAGATTTGTGTCAAATATTTAAAAAACATAATCTTAGAACCCATCCATGTAGTTTTCCATGTTTGCATCTCTAACTGTTACATTTAACACAACTAGTTTTCAGCAAAGTAATAAGATGCAAAATATCTGGGAATGAAAAACTTTTGCGTGCATCTTAGGACGTCTTCAGATTTAAAACAAGTTCTAATAAATTACTTGAGGAGAAAAGTTTTTGAGGTTGCTAGGCAACAGAGAGGTTTTCACACCACATGTGTAGCTTTACGTCATGAGCCCAATGTAAGAGTGTGTGAGGGTTAAGCTTGGTTTATGCTTGACGCATTTACTTTCCGCTTGGTGATGCGGCTCGCAGATGGAACGCGCTTCACAACTCGCAGCGTTTATGGTTCGTGCGGCTCGTCTCTGCGGTGAGCCAATATTCTCCCAAACTGAACGGGGCAGCATGGAGCTCTACGGCATGCATCCAGCACTACACCATAGTAGAAGTAAAAACTGTTGTTTACAACATGGCATTCCAGCATTTTTTAACAGCGTCCTCGTCTTTTCCGACAGTGCGAGCTATCCATCCATCCATCCATTTTCATCCGCGTATCCGGAGTCAGGTTGCAGGGGCAGTAGCCTAAGTCGAGAGGCCCAGACTTCCCTCTACCCAGCTACTTGGGCCAGCTCCTCCGGGGGAATCCCAAGGCGTTCCCTGGCCAGGTTAGAGACATAGTCCCTCAACCGTGTCCTGGGTCTACCTTTAGGTCTCCTCCCGGTTGGACGTGCCTGGAAAACCTCACCAGGGAGGCGTCCAGGAGGCATCCTGACCAGATACCCGAGTCACCTCAACTGGCTCCTCTCGATGTGGAGGAGCAGCGGGTCTACTCCGAGCCCCTCCCGAATGACCGAGCTTCTCACCCCATCTCTGAGGGAGAGCCCGGCCACTCTTCGGAGAAAACTCATTTCGGCCGCTTGTATCCGCGATCTCGTTATTTCGGTCACTACCCAAAACTCATGACCATAGGTGAGGGTAGGAACGTAGATCGACCGGTAAATCAAGAGCTTCGCCTTCTGACTCAGCTCTCTCTTCACCACGACAGACCGGCACTACGCCCGCATCACTGCAGACGCAGCTCCAATCCACCTATCGATCTCACGCTCCAGCTTTTCCTCACTCGTAAACAATAGCCCGAGATACTTAAACTCCTCCACTTGGGCCATGACCTCATCCCTGACCCGGAGAAGGCATTCTACCCTTTTCTGAATCAAGACCATGGTCTCAGATTTAGAGGAGCTGATTCTCATCCCAGCTGCTTCACACTCGGCTGTGAACCACTCCAGCGAAAGCTGAAGATCACATTCACATGAAGCCAACAGGACCACATCATCTGCAAAAAGCAGAGACCTGATCCTCAGACCACTAGAACGGATGCCCTCCACACCTTGGCTGCGCCTAGAAATCCTGTCCATAAAGGTTATGAACAGAATCAGTGACAAAGGACAGCCTTGGCGGAGTCCAACTCTAACTGGGAACGAGCCCGACTTACTGCCGGCAATGCGGACCAAGCTCTGACACCGGTCATACAGGGACCTAACAGCTCGTATCAGAGGGCCTGGTACTCTATACTCCCGGAGTACCCCCCACAGAACCCCCCGAGGGACGCGGTCAAACACCTTCTCCAAATCCACAGAACACATGTAGACTGGTTGGGCAAATTCCCCTGCACCCTCCAGGATCCCCCTAAGGGTAAAGAGCTGGTCCAGTGTTCCACAGCCAGGACAAAAACCACATTGCTCCTCCTGAATTTGAGGTTCAACAATCCAATGGACCCTTCTTTCCAAAACCCCTGAATAGACCTTACCAGGAAGGGTCAGGAGTGTGATCCCCTTGTAGTTGGAACACACCCTGTGGTCCCCCTTTTTAAATAAGGGGACCACCACCCCTGTCTGCCAGTCCAGTGGGACTGTCCCCGGTGTCCACGTGATATTGCAGAGCCGCATCAGCCAACACAGCCCCACAACATCCAGAGCCTTAAGGAACTCCGGGCGGATCTCATCCACCCTTGGTGCCTTGCCACAGAGGAGCTTTTTAACCACCTCAGTGACCTCAGCACCAGAGATTTGAGAGGCCAACCCAAAGTCTCCAGACTCTGCTTCCTCACTGGAAGACGTGTCGGTGGGATTGAGGAGGTCTTTGAAGTATCCACAACGGCCTGGGTAGAGGTCAGCAGCACACCGTCCCCACTATAGATAGTGTTGCGCACTGCTTTCCTCCCGGAGGCGCCAGATGGTGAACCAGAATCTCCTCAAAGCCATACGGAAGTCTTGCTTCATTGTCTCACCAAACTCCTTCCATGCCCAGGTTTTTGCCTTGGCGACCACCCGAGCCGCGTTCTGCTTGGACTGCCAGTACCCGTCAGTTGCCTCTGGTAGTCCCACAGGCCATAAAGACCTGATAGGACTCTTTCTTCAGTTTGACAGCATCCCTAACCGCCGGTGCCCATCAGCGAGTTCGGGGGTTGCCACCACGACAGGCACCAACGATCCTGCGACCACGGCTGCGGTCGGCCGCCTCAACAATGGAGGCAGGGAACAGGATCCATTCAGACTCAATGTCCCCCGCCTCCCCTGGAACATTTTGGAAGTTCTGTCGGAGGTGGGAATTGAAGTTCTTTCTGACAGGAGACTCTGCCAGACATTCCCAGCAGACCCTCGCGATATGGTTGAGCCTGCCTTTTCTGACTGGCATCCTCCCCCACCATCTGAGCTAACTCACCACCAGGTAGTGGTCAGTTGACAGCTCCGCCCCTCTCTTCACCCGAGTGTCCAAGACATGCGGCTGCAAGTCAGATGAAACAATAACAAAGTCGATCATCGAGGTATCCTGGTGCCAAGAGCACATATGGACACCTTTATGTCTGAACATGGTGTTCATTACGGACAATCCATGGCTGGCACAGAAGTCCAATAGCAGAATACCACTCAAATTCAGATCAGTGGGCCGTTCCTCCCAACCACATCTCCAGGTCTCACTGTCGTTGCCCACGTGAGCGTTAAAGTCCCCCAGCAGAACGAGGGAGTCACCGGAAGGAGCGCTTTCCAGCACCCCCTCCAAGGTCTCCAAAAAGGGTGGGTAGTCTGAACTGTAGTTTGGTGCATAAGCACAAACCACAGTCAGAACCTGTCCCCCCACACGTAGGCGGAGGGAGGCTACCCTCTCATTCACTGGGGTAAACCCCAACGTACAGGCACCAAGATGGGGGGCAACTAGTATGCCCACCCCTGCTCGGCGCCTCTCAGTGGCCACCAGGCGCTCGCCAACGTGCTCCACCTCCAGGCCTGGCTCCAGAGGGGGGCCCCGGTGACCCACGTCCGGGCAAGGGAACATGGTTTCCATTGATATAATTCATCATAAGAGGTCTTCGGGCTGCTCTTTGTCTGATCCCGCACCTAGGACCTTTTTGCCATGGGTGAGTCTACCAGAGGCAGAAAGCCTCAGCCAACTTAGCTCCTAGGATCATTGAGACACTCAAACCCCTCCACCACGGTAAGGTGGCAGCCCAGGGAGAGGCCATAAAAGAGCAAAAACCAGAGTGAGTTTCGGTGAAGCCTACAACAGATGGACCCAAATAACAATAAAAACACTAAACTTAACTGAGAGGTTTAGGATGGCATCTGTGTGTGTGTGTGTGTGTGTGTGTGTGTGTGTGTGTGTGTGTGTGTGTGTGTGTGTGTGTGTGTGTGTGTGTGTGTGTGTGTGTGTGTGTGTGTGTGTGTGTGTGTGTGTGTGTGTGTGTGTGTGTGTGAGAAGTCGGCCGACATCCATTTCCTTCACTTAGCGCTAATACATTGTATTGAACAACAAGCATGCAAGCTCCAAACAGAGGCCTGAGCTAAATAAGCACGTCTAATGTAGGCTAGTATTTCTAAAATGGGACTCGATGCTTCCAGAGTGTCTGAAACCGTTGGGCTGATCAGCCTTGATGAATGTCAGTGTGCAGAGCTCGTCTCTCAACATAGATTTATGGGGATGGAAGCCAAAGGACTTGTATGCTGCTAAAGTGGATATGGATTGATACTATTTACAAAGCCTGGAGCAGAGACGCATGTGGAGAGAGGATTAGCTTTTGATCACTGGGACTATGAACACCTTGAATCTACAAAGTTAGTTTTGCTTGAAGAGATAAGGATGAAGATTTAGCATGTTTCCCTATCAAAAGGTAAATGTTCGGTAGATGTTGCCACTAAAACCTTTCATGTTTCCCTCAGGTGAGAACATTAGCCTCTTCACACTTCCTCATTAAGGTTTTGATTTATTTTTTTCTATTTTTATTAGAAAAACATCAAAGTCGTGCTTTTAATGCAGCTATGAATTCATTCTCGTTCGAACTTTCCACGGTCCTGTTGGACCCACTCGTCTGAATTTTTTTACATGTTCCTTTGACTCTTGAACACATCCTAAACTTGAGGATTCATTCATTTCTCTTCATTATTTAACACAGCAGAGGAAACAATTGACCTAACTTTGTGCTGGTTCACTTTGTGTCTCCATGAACCAGCAGCAAATGGTCAGATCATCCTCTGCTGCTGATGTCGTTATTTACCTGCTTTGGTTAGGGTTAGGGGTTAGGGTTTCCTAATGACCTCCGGTCAGATCTCATACCTTCTGCTGATAGTGATCACACTGGAGCAAGGGGGAAGTCATTCTTAACGTTGGCTCTATGACGATGTGAATGTTTGGACCGTCTTTAAGACAGCTATCCAGCTCAGTGGCCTAATGGTATTCGTGTCCACCCTGAGACCGTGGGTTGTCTCCTTTAAAAAACAGCTGAAAACTCACCTGTTCAAGCTGGCTTTTGTATGACCTTCATCATCACCCTCTCCTTGTTCTGCTCTACCTACCTATTCCACCTTCCTCAGGATCCACTGATTTCCCTCTTTCATATTCACTCTCTCTCTTTCTTTACATTTTTTTAATCACAATTGTCTATTTTTGCTCACTTTAAACATTTTAAATCATTTTATAAATTATTTTTTATATTTAAAATGTTTTGTTTTTGTGAAGCGCCTCATGATTTTTATCTTGAGAGGCGCTATAGAAAAGATCTTTTTTCTTCTTCCTCCTCCTCTTCTTCTTCTTCTTCCTCTTCTTTTCTTCTTCTCCTTTCTCTTCTTCTCTTCTTCTCCTTTCTGTTCTTCTTCTCTTCTTCTTCTTCCTCTTCTTCTCTTCTTCTTCCTCCTCTTCTTTTCTTCTTCTTTTCTTCTTCTTCTTTTCTTCTTCTTCCTCCTCTTCTTTTCTTCTTCTTCTTCTTCTTCCTCTTCTTTTCTTCTTCTTCTTCCTCTTCTCCTCTTCTTCTTTTCTTCTTCTTCTTCTTCTTCTTCTTCTTCTTCCTCATCTTTAGCTTTAATTCCTCTGGCTGCTGACTGACTCAACTACCAGAAAATAGATTTAATTGTTTCTGTTCTTTCCCACTGACTAGTTTTCATTAGCCGCGTCTTCCTGCTGTCTTCAGCATCCAATTGGGTCCCATTCTCCTGTCTACTGTTTAACATGTAAAAGAAAAATAAAACATTTCCGTCCATCAAAAGCATCACTGCTTTTAGCTCTGTCAGAATATGCATTTATTTAATGAAGTTAGTTTTAGAAAATGCAATTAAAAATAAAACAATCATTACATATTTAAATATGAGGCGGTTTCACCATCCAGTCTATTAAATGTGAGTTCAAAAGCTGCTTTAAAACTGTTTTTAAAGACGTTGAAGCAGAAATATAATTAAAACGATACTTTTATGCATTCTCATGTGCATGATGCCGTGTAACTCACAGCTGTCTCCCATCATGCACACGTTCAGATTTCATCTATGCATGGCTCCTCCCCTGATATTTGTTGCAATTGCAGATTTGTGTCCATCACTCTGCAGACGTCTCTGGCTCCGTGTGCTGAACGACCACTGAGATGCTGCAGCCCCACCTGCTGTACAGGAGCACTCAGTGTCCACGCCGTGTCGGAGTCACAGCACCCCATCATGGCTTATTATTTTTAGACTTCACGCTTCCGCTTCATTGCTCTGTAATTATGCATGCAACTGGCACACTGCGAGTTATTTTTACCGGGGAGTGTGTTGCCCAACTACCATGAATCTTCTGATTGGTGCTGCAGCTTTTCTAGGTCAGACTGTGGATCACAGGCACGCACAGACACAAATATTCTCTTTCTCTGTGCCACACTGCCAAATGCTTCCACTGGGGAAGGTGATGTGCCTCATTGCCTGGTTGCTCCGCTTTCCTCCCCAATCTAAATATAAACATAAGTCACAGCAAGCGATGACGCTTTACACTGACTCAAGATGGCGGCATACCTTCAGTGGATCTGGGTCTGACAGGTCCATCAGAAAGATTCCTGTCATTTGCTTATTCATCTAGCTGCTGAGGGAGAATCCTGAGCTCAACAGAGCTTCGCTGCCCGTCAGTAAATGGACGATTGCTGACATTGCTTAGGAATAATTTATAGGTAATAAAAGTGGCACCGCCAGCTGTTATGCGCTGTTCAGCGGTCCCCTGGGTGGTGATCAGGTTGGTTCACATCTGGTAGCTGCAGAGGAAAGATGGGTCTGGGTTCTACTGCTTTGTCTGTTCCTCTGTTCTCCCCTTTTAATGTTTTAGACTCTGGACTGCTTTATTTTTCGATGAGACGATGTAGAGAGAGCAGAGGTGGATTATCTCACACTGTCATTTATTTTCTTTGGTGATGATGAACCTAATGAATGTGGGAGGCTGCTAAATCAATTCTCAGACTGTTGTTGTGCTTTGTGACACAAGGAGCTTGGTTAGAATGCACTTTTAAATCACAGAAGAAACTGACCTCACAATGCCGATGGACACAGTTTTGATTATTTTCTGCTGATTTATTTTTTGGGGGGGGGCATAAAAAATTTTATCAAACTGTGGGTGTGCATTAAAGACACCAACACCTCTAAACTTCAGCTAAAACTTGTGTGTTGTTTTTCCCAAGAGCTGCACAGGAATTGTTTGTGCAGTCGGTTTCCGAGCAAAGCTAAAGTACCGTATTTTCCGGAGTATAAGTCGCACCAGCCGTAAAATGTATAATGAAGAAGAAAAAAATATATATAAGTCGCACTGGGCTATAAGTCGCATTTTGGGGGGAAATTTTCTTATTTTTCTTACAAAATCTGAGACCAAGCGTTTCACATTGCAAGACAAGTACCGGTAACAATAACAAAATAAACAATGCGGCGCAGCAGCGCACCACGGTCTCCAGCAGAGGATGGCGGTGTTTCAAACCCTCCCAGCGGGACAGGGGAGCTCATTCCTGGGTCGGAGCCGCTCAGCCCGCAGCAGCTCGCCACAGGCTGCAGCAGGTGATGGCGGGGCAGAGGAGCCTGCAGCAGTGCGGTATACATAATTTGGTATAAGTTGCAGGACCAGCCAGACTATGAAAAAAAGTGTGACTTATAGTCTGGAAAGTACGGTATATTTTTTTACGAGAACTGATTATCAGATAAACTAATGACCGGTGGTCCAGACTTCTAATAACAGTATTTAAACAGGTCCAATAATTCTGAAACTTCAACTGTCAAATTAAAGCCAACTTTGGAAAGTTTAATCTTTTACCAAATGTCATGACTCCCAATCCTTCACCCTCCTCTGCTTCTTAATTCAGCCTTTATGCAGCACACCTTGTTCTCTCACCAAGCTCCTTACAAGCCCTGTTTCCAGGGCAACCACAATCAGCTTCATCCACTTCACCTGCTCCTGACTCATCAGTTCCATTCATTCCACCTGTTCCATCATCAACCTTATTCACCACACCTGCTCCCCCTGCTATATACGATCCATCCAGCTACCCAGTCATTGCCAGATTATTGAAAGCTCACGCAAGTAAATCTTCCAGCCATTCTCCCTGCCTGATCTCAGCCTTCGGACCTCGTTTTTGCTCCTGACTCCTGCCTTGAACTCTGCCTGCCACTACGACCTTCGCCTGTCCTCTACTCTGTCTCCAGCCTCGCCCACCTCTGGTAACTCCACAAAAAATAAAAGATTTATTTTTATCTACTTTTACTGTGTTTGGCATCTTCACGGGTCTTCTGAAGTTCTGTCCGTGACACCAAATGGATAATTCCAACTTAATGGCAAAGACTTGGCCAGCTTGGGATTCTGTTGTAATACCGTTGGGACATCACAAAGTTTGGGAGGATGGAAGAGTCTCCGACTCAGTTTTTAAAACCACTTAACCCTCTACACTAGCTTTAGCTTTGCTGTTGCTTGAGAGTGGGTTTGGATGTGTATTATAAAATTCATGGAAAGCAAGCTTTTATTTTGAAATCCAACTCATACTTCATTCCATGTGATTTTTGTTTCTTTTTGCACAGAAACACTTGAAAATGAACAAAAATCCTTTTGAGCGATTATGAAAAGTAATGATTGATATTCTTGCACGAGGTGTACGCCTGACTCAGTTGTGTTTGAGCTGCTGAATGTTTGTTCTGAAGTCATGCCAGCTCTGTGAGTTCAGCCCGCTGGTCTGACTGCCATCTTTGTCAGTATTGATCATTTCCAGCACCCACAATGCATCAGTGCTCTTTGTTCCATCCGTGAACATCCTACTCTTGTTCCTTGCCTTTTAAAGCACAATGTATCAAACAGCAATGCAACACTGCTGTCATCCCTGTCAAGGTAAAAAAAAAAGTCCTATTTCGTCTCACCTCTTTGGTTTGAGGAGTTGTTTGGGTCTAGTTTAATTGATTCTGATTGTCATGGTTCTGCTTTGTGCTGTTGTCCTGGACTGGACACTGAGAGCCCCCGAAGGAACAAAACCCTTAAAGTGCTCCCTGTCCCTTTACATTTACCAGCCCTATATTAGCGTTGGACTCAAGAGAACATTATCTGCTGCTTAGATCAGACGGGCTGGAGGCTACATCTGCGCTCGCCACCAACTTTACAACCTTTTTATTCAATCTGCACGAATGAGAAAAACATTTTATGTATAATAAGCTTGCTTTCTTTTTTAACCCTGGAAGATGTGGGGTTGAAAAATAACAGATTTTCTCCTGTCTTCTTTGTAACATGTCAGAATTAAAAATGTCTGCTTTTTCGGAGGCCAATTTTCTGCTTGAAAAATTTGTCCTCTGAGTGATTTTTTTTTTGCACCCAGTCAATTATTATAAGGTCAAACTGCTGACTTAAATTCTGTCTCCACCACAGCGAGTGGCGGTCTTGGAGGGGACACATTATGCAAATCCAGGGTTTCCCTTACATAGGCGTAGCCGTGGCGGCCCGCCACGGCTGAAATCCCACCGCCACGCCTACAAGATCAAGTTTTTTTTGTGTGCTGTTTCCCGAAGAAGCAGCAGGAAATACTATGTTGTCGCTTGTGATCACAGCCGGCGGGCAGCAAGGAGCAGGCAGGGCAAGGTGGTTGCAGCATAAGTTAGTGAGTTTAAAATTAGAAAGGTAGCAGTGGATATAATGCTTTTTGGTTTACATGTTTCAATAGCATTAAGATAAACGAGTGTTGACGATCTTGACAGGGTTTCCTCCAGTGCTTATTAGGCCAGGTTCTCCTCCCCCCACCAGGCTAAGCATCACTTATTCATGTAAAATTAATTTATTTTTTCATGTCTGACTTTAACCGCATCTAATACTGTATTACGGCGTGAGCGCAACAGCGACAACTTAAGATCGATGTGTGAGCAGCGTGAGAGGTCGGGTGTTTTCATCTGAACCCTTAAAACCTCCAGCAGGCTACGCTGCACTACTGACGTGTTAGCGCGCGGCACTAACAACTTAGCGACGTGACATGTCTCGGAGAAAGCGTAAAAACACGTTGGATGCTTCTTCTGAAGCTGGAAAATAACACCTCTTCTTAAGCAGAGCACGACGTCGCCTCGGCTCGTTCACGGCCGAGCCGGACTGAGCTCGATAACATTGACCCAGCACAGCCACTGGGTCGTTGGAGCTGCCCCGTGACTGCCTGATGGAAAACCAGCGGGTTTCATCAGACTCGTAAAGTTTCTTGTTTTTGCTGGGGACCCCCTGTATTTTACCGCTCCCTCCTGCAGTCTTCCCCTATTACATTTTAAAATGATTCTGTGAACTCCGTGTATCAATAGAAACAATCTCTGTCTCTGCCAGCTGCAGTAAATGTAGTTTCCAAATAATAAATAAGAGGTGCATTCATCTGTGGATCTCCTTTGATCCGCATTAGTGATATTCTCAGCACCAGAACAATGAAGCAAAGAAAGATTCCTGAGTTTGTTAGTAATTTTATTTATTAGGTGCATCTGACCTGTCCTATCTTTCTCTGAAATGAGATCAAATCAGTGCTTCTATGGGCTGTCTCCACTCTGCACTGGAAAATGTAACTTTATTTAGAGACTTGTCATAATTTCTCAAACACCCCCCCCCCCCCACCACCACCACCACAGCTGGAAAAATTCCTAGGGAAAACACTGAAATCTCACTTTTTGCTTCTTTTTGTGGCCACGGGTCTCCACCTCCACTCCCCTAATGTGAAAAAAAAAAAACGTCCATGCCCCTTCTGTTGGCGTCTGTTTAAGGATTTATACGCCTAGAAGAAGCCGCTTAAAGATGTCCTGTTTGTTACATCAGAATAAGGCAAACTCTCACCTGTTGATGCTGGAGGAGCAGCAACTCCACTCACCTCATAACAGCCAATCTGGGGATGGGTGGGTGTGGCCAGAAGCAGCATGTTTACCCTAAAGTGTCATATGCCGATTCTCAATATGCATACTCGTCTGAACTTCCTTGTGAAATGTCATCAACGATGATGAAGTACTGTTCCAATCCCAAGTACTTATCATGGCATGGTCAGTCAAAGTTCTTGGATGAAATCTTGTTCCTCCCGTTGTATCGAGGTTGCATCTAGGGGTGGGCGATATAGCCTAAAATCTATATTGTGATATAATTTGAAAAATGTGCGGTAACGGTATATTTTGCGATATATGACTTTCTTTTGTATACATGTCAAAAACGACTGTTTCTAAACATACTCACATACCAGATACATTGCAGCAGCAGAATAAACACACTCGTAACGTGGATTGAGTGTCTTAATCATGTCCCGAAAGCCGCTTTTCTCCACTGTAAGAAATGGCACCATGTCCTTACACAGGTACGTGGTAATGGCATTTGCAATATCAATCCACCATTGATTATTTCTCTCATACTGAGTGCCTTTAGCAAATGCTTGTAAAATATCCGTCTGCTGGTGTGTAAAGACGGGCGTACACTGTGCGACTTTTTCACTTTTTTTGAGCCGATTTTCCACTCGTGCGAGAATCCACAAGATCGGTGCGAGTTTTGCGCTGAGCGTTGTGTAGTATACAGGGGGTTACGAGAGGCGATTAACACCACGTGACCAGCTACCGATCAGCAATCGTGAGCTGGCACGGACTTCTGGAGTGTTTGATATTTTGCTCGTTCCTCGTGAGGGTTGAAGCCGCACAGCGAGCAGCTGCAACCCAAAAAGTACCAGAACCGCTCACGGCGCATGCGCAATCATGCATCAACACCGCTCGCCCGCTATTTCCCTAATAACACAATTTGTTCGTTTTTATTTCTACACGTTTTTTACACACAGTGACAAGGATTGTCAAGAAAGCGTGTTTGTCGTGTTCGTGTCAAATTAAACTGATCACAAAACACAGACTGACTTTATTTATTTTGTTTTCCTCATCCAACCCTCATAAATCCCTGTGTGTCCTCCTGCAGCACCCCCGAAGGACAATAGGCAAAGCAAGACAAAAAAGTCTGATGTGTTGTGTAAAAACTGCTATTTTTAGCATATTTTTTAGGTCCGACGTGTTGCCACCAGACGTACAGTGTGAGCGCATGACTCGTGAGATCTGCCCTGCGAGGAAGTCGTACAGTTTGAGCTGAAGCTGAGTGCTACGAGTGAAAACGTCGCACTGCTTGACTGACTGGGCGTTTGTTGAGGACGCAGTTTTTGGCTTTCTTCGTATTCCACAACGTGCTTCGTTTTGAGGTGGTAAAACAAATTGGATGTATTCCCTCTATTCCCTAAAACTTTCTTCCGGCATACTTTGCAGATTATATTGTTCTGCTCCACATCTGACTCCTTAAAGCCAAACCAAGTCCAAATGACCGATGTTTCACCGGTCTTCTTTACGAGAACCTCCTCCTCCTCCACCACAGGCTCCATGATTTCAGCCTCAACAGACGCCGCTTGATGACATCATCAACATGCGCTACCGCGATAGGCCGATAAGGTCAAAATCTCTACCGCTGGCCAAATTAATATCATTTCTACTACATACCGTTTATACCGCCCACCCCTAGTTGCACCCACGCATCCTTCTGCGGACTTGGGACAGGAAAGTACCCCATAATGCATTGCGTTGCAAACCATTGTACTCCGAACGGCAGAGGAGAAAGCTCATAAGTGGTATTTTATATCAGAAATACTAATAAAGTAATATAAAGTTTTCAGTTATTGTAAATAATTGGGTATAACCTGTAAAATTAGCTGTGTGTATTCTTTTCAGATTCTTCATGATCCCTCAAAATTTTAATTAGCTGACCCACTATCAAAATAAAAGCAGCATAGCTCTGTTTTGATGAAAAATAAACTTTTTTTCTCAATTTAACAGCGGGAAATGCTGGTTTTATCGATTTAGATCAAAGTTGACCAAATATTACGCAAAAATATATATGTATTGTTATTTTGTTATTTAAAGAACAAACTAGACATTTATTTTCATGTCAGGTCATTTTTTGAACCGTATGAACAATGGCGTGACGTATGGTTCTATTCCAAATGCAGCCCTCGTGCTCCCGTAACTCAGTAGAAGTGATTGGCTGCACCTGGCGGTAAGGCGTTTCCTGTTTCCTGTTTTCAGTGTTGCACTACGTGTAGCTGTTTGGTGTTTGGGGCTCGCTAAAACTGATTTAATTTCTCTGTACTAGGATATCTCTGAGTTACTGTAGCACATAAGCACTCTAAAACACACATTTTCTGTTGTTCCACCTAGCTTTTAGGGAACCATTTGAGTTCGCACGCAGTTTATTTGGTGTTGAACAGTTTGCTCGTCCAGTTAGCTTAGCCTCAGCACGGCTATGGCTACTTCTGTCTCTGCTTCTCCGTCTCCTATCTCTTGCTCTCTATGTCAGATGTTTAGTTACTCCTCTGCCTCCTTTAGTGATAACGGTACGTGTAATAAATGTAGCATTTTTGTAGCTTTGGAGGCGAGGGTGTCGGAATTGGAGTCCCGGCTCCGCGCTGTTGAAAAACCCGTAAACAGCCGTAGCTACTTAGCTAGCGCGGGGCTAACAAGCTCAGAACCACCCCGTAGCGACCCTCCAGCAGAACCCGAGCAGCCGGGACCTCAGGCCGGCTGGGTGACGGTACGCAGGAAGCATAGAACCCAGCCCGTGGGCCACCACCAACCCGTCCACGTTTCTAATAGATTTTCCCCGCTCAGTGACGCACCCACTGACAAGCCGACTCTGATCATTGACAGCTCCATAGTCAGAAACGTGGCATTAGAGACTCCAGCAACCATAGTTAAATGTTTACCTGGGGCCAGAGCGGGCGACATTAAATCTTATCTGAAATTGCTGGCTAAGGATAAGCGTAAATACAGTAAGATTGTTATTCACGCTGGCGGTAACGACACCCGGTTACGCCAATCGGAGGTCACTAAAATTAATGTTGCTTCGGTGTGTAAGTTTGCCAAAACAATGTCGGACTCCGTAATTTTCTCTGGCCCCCTGCCTGATCAGACCAGTGACGACATGTTTAGCCGCATGCTGTCCTTCAACCGCTGGTTGTCTAGGTGGTGTCCTGAAAACAACGTGGGCTACATTGATAATTGGAAAACTTTTTGGGGAAAACCTGGTCTGATGCTGAGAGACAGCATCCATCCCTCTTTGGATGGAGCAGCTCTTCTTTCTAGGAACATGGCCAGTTTTATTGGTCCTCCATGACTACCCAGGGTCCAGACCAGGAAGCAGAGTCGTAGTTTAACCCACCCCTCTGCAGCTTCTGTACTGTTACCCACCCACTACCCCATATAGAGACAGTGTCCTGCCCACGGCCAAAATCACACAGATTAAATATCAGGCTTAATAAAGCAAATCATGGAAATCTCATAAATATTAGAACAAATTCAACTGAGCAGAAAACTAGAAAAATTAAATGTGGGTTGTTGAACATTAGATCCATTTTTTCTAAGACTTTGTTAGTTAATGACTTGATTTGTGATAATCAGATCTCTTTGCTCTCTCTCACAGAATCCTGGCTGCAGCAAGAGAACTATGTTAGCTTAAACGAGTCGACTCCTTCAAATTATTTAAATCATCATATTGCTCGAAGTACAGGGCGAGGAGGAGGAGTAGCAACCATTTTTCATTCGGACTTATTAATCAGTCCCTTACCACTTAATAGCTACAGTTCGTTCGAACATCTTATTCTTAGTTTTCCTAATCCAGATTGCAAAACTGTAAAACCGCTCAACACAACAACACAAGTCTTTCTATTGGCTGAGCGGTTGCTAGGAGATTGCACTTCTAAGTTTTGAGCGAGAGCAGATGAAATCCGTGAGAGCAGGGGACAGACTTGTGGGAGGAGTTTTGATGCGTGCAGAGAAAAAGTTGTCACGTGAGAAGACAATACCAGTGTAAGAAGGTTAAATCTGAGCGCAGAAACAAAGATTTGAAGAAGAACAGAGTGGATTTGAAAGAGAGCAGACATTTTGAGCGCACGCATTACAAGTTTTGAGAGCAATAATATAAAATCTTATTCTGAAATTAAAAGTTGGTCTCTTGATATGAAATTCTGCTCTCAAATTGAAAGTTCAAGTGCTCAATTTCTGGCACTTTAATTCTTCCGCGCCTCCAGAGTGCCAAAACTCCCAACAGCCGAGTGAGCAGAATCAGAAACCGAGCACGCAGAGAGGCTGCCACACGCGCAGAGAGTCTGCCGCACGCGCAGTGAGGCTGCCGCACCGAGCGCGCAGGAAGGCTGCCGCACGCACAGTGAGGCTGCCGCACCGAGCTCGCAGGAAGGCTGCCGCACGCACAGTGAGGCTGCCGCGCGCATATTTTCCTCTGCTGTGTGCTCGTTGGCCAACGCGCGCACGCAGGTTTGTCACTTGTGCACATCCTTGTGCGCTCGCAGACACAGTTTGCTCCCTCTCAGTGTACAAATGACCTCCTCGCCATGTATATCTTCACTCGTGGAGGTTCTAACTTCCACGCGCGAGTCCTGGTCGCACGCGCGATGTGGACAATACGCGTGCATGAGATATGGCGGAATTCTGACGCCATACAGCTGGATGGTTGGACAAAAACTGACCAACACGTTTGAGTTTTAAGGGTCTGAAAGATGTTCTGTCTTATTTATGGCCGTAAGAACAGCGTGTATTATTTATTTATTACTTTTTGAAGCTTTGTTGTTTACAAAACAACACCCAGATGCCACCTTATGTTTGGGAGTTTGTTCTGTCATGTATTCATATTGTTTCTGCCATTCATAGACGCTCCAGGAAAGAGCAGCAGCTCTGGTGCACATGATGCAACAGGCCACCTTATGTAACACACACCTCTGGTGCAACTGGAGCAGAAAAAAGACACCAAAGCAAATCAGGATTCTCTCTCACATCTTACCTTTTTTAAATACTTTTGGTGCAAATCTGCAGAAAGTCCAATTAGAAAAATAATCATGCATCCGAACGTTTGCTGGCTGCGATTTCATTAGACGCTAATTAGTAATCAATACATGATCCTCTGAGAAAGCAGTTGGAGCACAGGTAATTGCTTCCCTTTGATGTGCTGAAATGCAAATGAAAAGGATCATTTCTCAAGTTGTGGACCGAGGGCCGAGTGCAGCAACAGAGCCAGCTTTTGTTTATCGGGCATTGGTAATGAATGTTGTGTGGCGCTGGGAAATAACAGCCCTCGTTTTGGCATTTCCTATGGACATTAAGTTCCAATTAAAAGGGGAAATTGGGCATTCTGAAATTAATCGATTGACTGACGCTGATTATATACACAACGTAATGCTGAAGCTGCTCCAATTCAATATCTCGGCGCTAAATTACAATCCCGAGTCACCATCTGAAGTCAACACTTTCTGCATGTTAATCCCAGGAGAGGGATTAAATGTTTATGAAAAAATCTGTTGTCCTTTAGGGCTGGGCCATGTGGGAAAATAAACTTTTCATCAGGTTTTCATATCAACAAATCATTACTTTTGCCCATTTTTGATGCTCTTTAGCAGTAGCGGTTTTTGGCACGGGCAGACAGGGCAGTTGCCCGGGGCAACATTTTTTCATGACACAAAAGGGGCGCACAAGCGCTGAGTAAAAAAATAAAAAAGAAAGAAATCTGCGCCACACCGAGGTTTTCTATTCTATCTGTCATATCACCGTGTCTGGATTGGAAACAGCAGGTTGGCGCCCCCTGCAGCTGCAGGCGCTCCTGCTGTTCGGCCTGAAGCCCGGCCCGAGGGCCTAGGGCTTCAGTGCAGGGCTCTAACGACAACCTGCACCTGGATACCAGTTTTATTCACTTGGTTTGATTAGTTATCAAATTGTTTCCCTAATCAGATGCATTGCATAAAGTGCTTTAATGATAAACCCTTAAAGAAATGCCCAACAAATCTATAGGTCAAATTAGCATTTCATTTCAACAGAAAACAGCGTGAAGCTCATTATTCACAAACCTCCTGTTTTAAATGTCAGTGGGTGAAAAAACAACACGTGAAGGGTTTAAAATTTTCATCTGGTGAAATCAGGATGTAGAAGCTGCTCTTCTACATCGGGCATGAAGGATTTAAGACTGCTGCAACCCTCTGCTCTGTTAATTATGAGTAATGGACACGAGCAGAGGAGGTAGAGTTCCTTCTGTCAGAACAAAAACAACTGATTAGACAGAGCGAGTGACGCCACACAGAAACAATGATGGGTTAGGCTTCAATCAGACTGAACGGTCACTTAACCGGATCAGAAATCACATTCGTCACATTTGTGTCAGTCTTTCTTAGCCACAGCCCAAAACTAGCCTCTCTATCAAAGAGCACCGGAACAAGAAAATTAAACCAAAGTCAAAAAGGTGATTTAAAATCTGAATCATTCTTTTTGTACATAATACGATCAGAGAGACTGTGCAAACTTTGATTACCTCTCATTACCCTGTAGCTGCACGTACCCTTGGTTTTATTATTTAAGAGGACTGTTTTGAACCGCACGGACAAAGCTGTTAGGCACTTTAGCCTTTCTTTGTTCAGCTTGACATGGCCAACGCCGTTCTTTGACTTCTAAATGAAACACGGAGGCCATGAAAGGCTAAAGTAGCTTTGACTCACGGATTACTGAATTCTCTTTTGTGATGGTCCATATGCTGACTTCATAACCTCCTCAACAGTGCTGTCACTTTAACTCCATTTCCTTTTTCACATGCCTGTGAATGGTAAATGGCCTGTATTTGATATAGCACCTTCTAGAGTCCTGGAACCCCCCAAGGCGCTTTACAACACAATCAGTCATTCACACATTCACACACTGGTGGGGATGAGCTACGATGTAGCCACAGCTGCCCTGGGGCGCACTGACAGAGGCGAGGCTACCGAGCACTGGCGCCACCGGTCCCTCCGACCACCACCAGCAGGCAAGGTGGGTTAAGTGTCTTGCCCAACGACACAATGACAGCGACAGACTGAGCGGGACTCGAACCTGCAACCTTCCGATTACGGGGCGAGCACTTAACTCCTGTGCCACCGTCGCCCTGTCGCCTGTAGTTTATTGAATAGCACAGAGGCCAGCACCACTTCCATGTTCCTGCTGTGCCAGTCAACATCCTCTTTTGAAACCTTTCTTGTAAAAAGAGTTCAATCTATCCTGTTTGAGATACTTTTAGCCATCTAGGCGGAACTTTTCGAAGTTATTTTTGAAAAATTAAAGGACAAAAAAAAACTGTTACATAACAGCCATCCTAAACACGAAAGCTAAGCTCTCAATTCGTCTGTCAAACTTTGTCCCGATTCTCACCAATGGTCTTGAGCATTCGGTTGTTGGGTAATGACCGACAGAGCAAGATCGTGAATACAAGCAGCCAAAGTGAATTTCCTCCATGGGTTGGCTGGGATAGGCTTTGAAAGACAGAGTCAGAGTAGAGCCTCCTGGACGCCTCCCAGGGACAGTTTTTCAGGCATTTGCTGCCGTCTGGAAGCCCCTGGATCGACCCAGGACACGTTAAAGGGATTACATCTCCTCGTTGGACTGGGAAGGACTTTGGCTTCCACAACTGGAGGTCACCACCCTTCCTGTCATCTCAGATCTTCTGCCTCCAACCTGCTCTCTCAGGTAGCCACATCAAAACACCGCACCTTTGGAGATGGAGCTTTTCTGTTGCTACCCCTTAGGGATGTGAATCTTAGAGCAACTCACGATTTGATTCGATTCCGTTTCTCGGGGTGCCGATTCGATTCTCAATTTAAATCGATTCACAATCAGTATTAACAAAGAGTGTCAGCTCCAGGATGAACTACTTTGTTGTGCAAGTTAGTTAAAGCTATGTGACATTTTTATTGGACTTTAAACTGGTCTTGCTCCAAAAATGCTAATTTACAATGTAAAATAAAGTGATTCTGAAACTGTAAACAGAAACAATCTTTTGACCAAAAGGCAGCATTTATTTTTGCTTACCTTGTAAAATATAACAAATCTGTAGTTACCCAACAGTAGCTTTGAAAGTAATACGGTCAAATACTTTTCAAGTATGCGTAGAAACAAGTTACAAGAGTAATCCTGAGTACTCATTTATCGACTTAGAAAATGAATATGAGAATATCTCAAATTTCTGAGTATGGAAAAAATTACATTCAAGTGTCCTCTTATCAGCAGATGCAAACATAAATCATCTCAATTTATGGGACCACAAAAGTAATCAGAGTACTGACTCTCCTAACAAAGATAAAAATAAAGTGCATCTCAAACCTGTAACCTGCCAATTATTTGAGTTCTTGGAATCGATTCTGAACCTTTATAAATAAGAATCCCGATTCAGACTTGATTCGACTTTTTTCAGCACCTCTACAACCCCTACCTTATGGAGTTCTCTCCCACAACACATTCGTAACGCGGACTCACTACAAAAATTCAAAAAAGCACTAAAATCTCACCTGTTCAACCAAATATTCAAATCACATCAACCTATTCTCATTGCGTTTGTTCGTCTTGTCTGTTGTCTGTCTCCTAGTTGTGCAGCGTCTTTGAGTTGTTGCGAAAACAACTCTATAAAACGTATGTATTGTAATAATAATAATAAGTATATTATTATTATTATTATTAGTGGACAAAGGACAGTTTGGGCCTGTACGCTTAAGCTGCCCTGTGACCCGGATCTGGATAAGCAGACAAAAATGGACAGACGGATGTTATTCCCTTACATTATCGTCTTGTGTTTGCATGCCTTTTGTTTTCTTTTGCTTTTGTTTCAGTCAAAAGGTTACTCGTACCATATGCTCCCAACAGTAGTGATTTACTTTAAGCTTTTCTCCACAAAGGTTGTGATTGTCTCCTTGTCTCTCTGTCGGGAACAAATCTCTTCAGAGGTTTACTCTATTGTCTACAGCCGGGCTAATTCAATTCAGCTGTCCTTTGCGGCCAGCTGCAGGTTCCAGTCCAACCATGCTCTCATCAAACAAACTAGATTAAAACAGTCTAATCTATGAGGCTGCTGGATGATGTTGTATGCGTGTGCACGTAGGTGTGTGTCCTGACGTACAAGAGGGCCTTTGTTTATCTAGTTAAGCACAGACGGCATGCCAGAAACAAGCTCGGGGCCACGAAGGGCGACCTTGGCAGAGGACCTGAGAAACGTGTTGTTTCTTCTCTCGTAACTTTGGAACAACTCAAACCTTACAAACTATCGTGTTCTGTATCATAGCTGGATGAGTTTTTGGCCGAGATGCAAAAGTTTAAGGGTTTTCCTAAAGACATTGTGTGTAGAACTAGTGCAAATTATTATTCTCCTCTCCTAACTGCAGAATATCCGAGTCTTAATGTGAAACTGATGAGCAGAATCTGATCTTTTGCAGCAAAGATCAAATATATGCAACCACAGTAGCACAGGGAACACAGCCCCTTGAAGGATGTTTTCCCCTTCAGCCTCAAAATTATGAGTAATTTCCTAAAGGGTAATGTATTTAAATAAGTTGTAGTGTGCATGGATTCTGAGCGACGGAGACATTTTTGATTATTATAAGGTCACAGTTGTCTTTTCCTGTTGGTCGGTCGCAGAACGACGGCAGTTGTCTAAATGGAAAAACACATTTATTGACCAATAAAACCGTCTAAACCGTCTTAATGCAGACTCCTAATTCATCTGTACTTATCGTGCCTGGGTGTATTTAGCCAGATGTTAAATCTGTTTTTCATCATTTTACTTATTGCTCGCGTCGGATCACAAAGACATTTTCAGCAGCCATAATGGAGTCCGATGACAGGAAACGTTTAAGGATCTTGAAACACCCACGGTAAAACAGCAGATCTCAGTTTGAATGAGTGAAGGCTGCTTTTTAAAGCCTAAATGTGTTCAGCTGCTCAATAGAAGAATTTCATGGGAAGTGAAGGGCGACTTGGGAAAATAATACAATGCAGCTACAATAAAGGGCCGATTTTTTTAGCCTTTTTTACAGCTGGAAATAAGCGAGTCGTGATGGTAATATATGCAACGAGTTCCTTTGTATTGGTTTTGATAAGAAAATGCAATGCATGCAGGTTTTTAAGTGCTTAAATGGTTGTATTAAGAACCTAAAATAATGAGAAAAACAAGTCCTTTGTGTGTTTTTGTTATTACTGTTGTAAAATCAATGTAATAAATTAATTTAACGTGAATAAATATGGAGATTCACTTTTAATGTTTGGCTCATCAGAGCTTCATGGCAACTCCTAAAACATCATGCGAGTAATATAATTGCCTCTGAGCTGAAGTCCAGCTAACTTCAGGCTCCCAACTCCCCTTGACTTAGTGGTTTGCTCTAACGAGTGTTGCCTAGCAATCGTTAAAACGCGGCTGGTAAAATCAGCATTGGCAAAAACAAGGCTTGTGCTCAGTGAGATCTTTCTCTTTTCAACTTGCTATTCATGTGCCATCTGCGTGCAGAAACAGTGCCCTGATTTCACATTAACATCAAAGACGTGGCTCGCTGCCGCCAAGACTTAATGAAGTTGTACTTTTAATTAGCCACCATCTTGAAGTCTGCAGACAGCATGGATGATGGAGGGAAATCTACATTCAATCTACAGAAACTTTATTAGAAAATCCTCTTGGACAGATCATATACAGTTTGTGTATGTGTTGGACATCCAGTTAAACATTACATCCGTCCTACGGTGACAATAAATTACAGCCTGTAGCGTCCCATCACCAAACATTTAGAATAGTTGAAAACAGCCACATCATGGATCAAATGGTTTCCTGAGAGATCTGTTGTGAAGAACAAGCCAAATTAGCATCAGCAGCAAATAATCCACATTCGCTTTGCACCTGTTGAAGCCAAATAATGCAGTTTGATTGCATCATTATCCAGAGAGCAGACTCTGAGTGCTGTCATTCAGCGCAATTGTGTTGGAATGAGAGGATTGAGTCGGCTGTAAGCGCAGAGGAGGGGACGCTCAAAGGGAGTCTGATTTACTTTCTAGATTGGATCATCTTCTGTAAACTAGAAACTATTTGATGGAGTTTTAAAAGAATACTGTGCAAAGAAAAGCAGCAAAGATTTGTGCTCATGTTTATTAGGGGCATCGGCATAAACACACGTATAAATATATTGAAAATGTTCTTGTTACCATTCGAGCAGAAAATCAGATGATGACGTTTTATCTGTGCCTGTGTTACCTTTCAATACATGAACGTCCATCAGATTGGTGACTGTGCATACTCCTGTCTTCCACTGCCTTGGGGGGTGCCACAAGGTTCCGTTCTTGGGCCATTGCTGTTTTCTATCTACCTTCTGCCTCTGGGCAATATCCTGAATCAGCATGGCCTGAGCTGTCACATTTATGCTGATGACTGTCAACTATATGTAGAAATGGATGAGAAGAATGCGGGCTCGCGATTGGCTGCATGTTTAGATGACGTGAAGGGCTGGCTGGCATCCAACTACTTAAAGTTAAATGAAAAGAAGTCAGTTTATTGTTTTTGACCCCCGCAACCACCATGGCTCTCACCCTGTTTGTGACCTTTTAACCCTCAACCCCAAACGGTGTGAGTCAAGTCTCGGTGTAAAGCTGGATGCTGAACTCACAATGGCCCCACAGATAAACTCCGTATTGAGGTCTTGCTTTTATCAGCCTCACCGCCTGACTCGCCTCAGACAAATCCTGAAACGGAGGCACTTGGAGTCAGTCATCCATGCCTTCATTACCTCTTGCCTTGACTACGCAAACGCCCTCCTCGTTGGTGTTCCGGTCTCTGCCCTGAATCGACTGCAGGTCGTCCAGAACGCTGCTACCGGGTTCTTGACGAATACACACCGACGTAGCCATATTACCTCTGTCCTGGAACGTCTTCACTGGCTCCCTGTTATTCTCAGAGTACAGTTTAAGTTACTGACTTTTGTATTTAAAGCACTCAATGACCTGGCACCTCCCTATCTCTCTGACCTGCTCACTCCATATGTACCCACGCGCACGTTGAGGTCGGCTGACCTTTTGCTGCTGTGCACGCCGCGGATGCGATACAAATCGCGTAGTGAACGAGCATTTGTGCATGCTGCCCTAAAGCTGTGGAACTCGTTGCCCATTGGAGTTCGGCAGGCTCCATCTCTGGCGGTTGTTAAATCTCGTTTAAAGACCCACTTTTACGACCTGGCTTTTAGACAGTGTCTCGTTTTAGTGTTTCATTGTGTCATTGTTTTAATGTGTTCTTAGTATTCATCGTGTTTTATCTGCTTTGACTGGTATTTCTATCCTCTGTTTTAGTTCCTTAGAATGGTCGCGTTTTGTTTTAGCCTGTGCAGCACTTTGGGCAGCTCCCATGCTGCGTTTTAAACGTGCTATATAAATAAACTGTGGTATGGTGTGGTATCATAAAACAGCTTTTGGAGTAATCCTGATTCGAGCTAATTTTAATTATCAAATCGATAAAGCTATTATTTGGTGATGTAGAAGTTAAGTCATCCTCAACATAGATCCCATGAACTGCTCTCATGTCCAGACAAGATCTAGATGAACTCATTCATGCCTTCATCTCCAGCAGGCTGGAAAATTCCAGTGGTCCTTCGTTCCCAAAAAGCTGTGAAGCAACTGCAGCTTACTCAGAATGCTGCTGCTAGAGAAGGGGTTGGGAACCCTGGTTCTGGAGAGCCACTATCCAGCATGTTTCAGGTTTTTTCCCTGTTTCAACGCAGCTGATTCACCATTTAATCAGGCTCTGTACATTAAAATCAGGTGTGTTGAAACAGGTAACCTCTGCAATGCACTGGATAGTGGCTCTACGTACAGGACCAGGGTTCTCTACCTCTGTGCTGTGTCTTAACAAGAGCCAAGAGAACCGAGCACATCACTTGTTCTGAAATATCTACACTGGTTACCAGTAAACCACAGAATCCATTTCAAAGTGCTTCTACTAGTTTATACATCACTCAACTGCATGGGGCCAGAGTACATGCTGGATCTCATTACAGTGTATACACTCAGCAGGTCTCTGAGATCCTTTGGAAAGTCAGCTGATACAACCCTGGGTCAGAACCAAACAGGGTGAAGCTGCATTTAGCTACCATGCTGATTGCTTCTTGTGTATTAAATGTGCTTTCTAAATAAAGCTGCCTTAGAGCTGTGCTTAAAGTTACGTGCAGTTTTTACCATTAAACTCTGCAAACTTTCATCAAAATGTTGTTAAAATTGAATCAAATAACCAACAAATAACCATAATAATTGCATCTAAAATACATGGGAGCGTGTTCCAGGGTGTTTCTCAATGCCAAGGAACCTTGCCTTGATGTCTTGGCCCCGCCCCGGTTGCCTAGGAGATACATCATCAGGAGCCGCCAAGATGTGTTCCAATGTTCATGTTCTACCGAGGCGTGTGTTCTCCGTTTGTTAGCCGTTTAGCTAGCTGAGCGAGGATACACGGGAGGTGTCTTGTAGCCTAGCCTTGGTCAAAAATTACCCAGAATACACCGCGGTATTTTCAAAAGGACGGTGGAGCAGAAGCTGGCAGCTACTTAGGGACATTTTTCAAGTTTAAAAGTAAGTCAACTAATTTAAAATGTTTTTCTTTAGATCATAAGAAGTTATCTATGGTTGCTTAGTAGTTGCAGCTTCGGTGGCTAGCGGGTAGTAACTCACTTATATATTTAATTTAATAAACATGTACACAATTTAAAAGTAAAAGTCTCGTTATATATTTATATTGAAACTAATACGTATAAAATATAACGTTATCTCCTGTGTCACGTGACGTTACGTTACCGCCATGGAAGCCATGCTCACGTGATGCAAGTCTGTTCCATTTAACCGTTTTACCAAGGAAGGACAGTGTCCTTGCAAGCAAATGAATGATAAATGATAAATGACCCTCACTTGTATAGCGCCTCTCAGAGTCAGGACTCCAAAGTCCTTTACACTACAGAGTATCATTCACCCATTCACACACACATTCGCACACTGATGATGATGAGCTACGATGTAGCCATATCTGCCCTGGCGCACGCTGACAGAGGCGAGGCTGCCACCTCACGTTGCCCACGTTGCCTGCTGGTGTTAAGTGTCTTGCCCAGGGACACAAAAGCAGAATTCTCTGTCCGGAGCCGGGATCGAACCTGCAACCTTCCAATTACTGGACAACCCATTCAACCTGTTGAGCTACTGCTGCCTGGCCTCGCAAGTTCAGGTGCCTTGACATTGAGAAACACCCCCAGTCTCTGGACAACGCCATGTTTCCTTCTATGGGAGCCTGTGAGGACAAAATGCATTGACTGATTTGTAACAAGCGGTTACAAAACCGTTACCATTCATAAACATTTTACACATTTACCTCTACACTCGTTGCCAGTGGAAAGAGAGTCTGAAGTGCTTGCCGTTTTACTGGAGGCTACGCTACCAGGAATTTTTGACCCGCTGGAATTTTGCTGTTTGCTTGTTAGCAAAATATCTTCAATTCAATTCAATTCAAAGATTATTTTATTAATTAATTATGAACTGTGAGTTGAATTTTAATGAAACGCTCATTAGATGTACAACTGGTTTTATTATTTGGAGGCAACCCCGTTCAAGATGCATCAAGAGCTAAACAGGTTTGGCAAACACAAAAATGTATGGTTGGTTTTACTGTTTCTAACTGATTTTGTGACATCACACATAATGGGACTTTCAAATTAAAAGCTCCACTTGAATATCCAGCCAAAGACGTGAAAGAGGAAGGTGAAATTGTGCTGTGACCTTCCATCGTCCACATGAAAATAGCTGAATGTCTCAGCTAAATTCAACCCAGCTTTTTTCTTTTCTTTTTTATTTAGATGTTGATTAAACAAACCCGGCAATCGAAGTTGAGCAAACTGTGTAAACTCATTAAGATTCAAGGGCAAAGCACAGGAGAGGCCGGGCTTAGCAAACGCTGTGTCATCATCATGCAGAGAGACCATCTGAATATTATTTTGGTGTCTAATTTGAGTGCCAGCTTCAAGGGTGTCTTGCTTCGTCCAGACTCTACCCAAACATTTCATTTCTGCAGGGAAACAACATTTCACTTTCTTTACTTAAGCCCTAATAGGTTTACTTCATTTAGTCAACACTGAGTGCACACATTTGTTCCTTTCAGCCTGGTTGTAGCTCAGTCACAACGAGGCAGTCTGGGACTCCAAGGTAACGGCGATTTCCTGGCACGGTTGCAGGAAAGCCTCTCTAAGGGTACTTCAGTACTGCTAAGGAAATCTAGACCCTTTTGACCAATCATGGAGGGTCAGATGTGATTTGCTGTTTTCTCGTTGAGGCTTTAGAGTTTTGTTTATTGATTGTGTTCCACCTACGCACAGAGTTGAGTGCTGGAAAAGCCTTAAGTGGTTTAAAGAGTAAATATGTGTTTAACTCATCTCTAGAACCAATGTTGCAGGTCTTGTTTTATCGGCTTATGTTCTCTGTTCTAACTATAAACCAAACCAATGGCTACGACCTGGCTGAGTACGCCTGTTTCTTGTATTCCCGACACATAATAATGTCATTTTTCTGCTGTCGGTTCTGATTGTGAGTCGGGCTTTTTCAGCTAAATAAATAGCCAGAAACGTGCTTATTGTTAACTGACGTGCCGTGAAATCTGATGACAAAAAGACATCTCAGGCAGCATCATTAGCAGGCCCCCTTTTTCTCTGGGTTTTGTGTTTTATATTTAATTTTTCCAGCATCTGTAGCAGTCTGATTATCGAACGCGTTGATGTTGACAGAGACATGTTGACTGACGGCTCTGGCCAGACTAGAGCGGTGGATCAAATGGTAACTGACAGCAGAGGCCCATTCTTTATCCTTTGCACCAAATAAACAAGGCAAACTAAGCATTTCATTATTATTTCAGCCTCAGTTGAAGGCAGAGAGCTGTGAATGTTCCCAGGTGAAGAGCTTGAACACTGATCCCTAATGCACAGAATATTTAAATGTGTACATTTATGGTTTTTGTGGGGATTGTTAAGGATATATAGGACGCTTGAAAAGAAAAAGCTGTTTCCCCAGTTTTTGCACAAAATCACGTTCATATTAATAACGGCATCTTAAGATGTTTTTGAGGAGAGGGGGATGTCTTGTTTGGGAACATGACGGTCTCATCTCTGCTGACAGATAGTGTTGGTTCTGTTGGGCCATGACCTTCAACCTACACGGGGGTGGCTTATCAGGATGGGAGTGAGTAATGCTTCCTGGCTTCCTCCCTCTGTAGATTTCTCAGGCACGTCTTACTGCAAGGAGAACCCGACATAGACCCAGAACATTCCAGGGAGATTATGTGTCATCACTGGTTTGGGAATACCTTCAGACTCCGCTGGAGGAGTTGGGGAATGCTGCTGGTGAGAGGGATGCCAATAGGTTTTCCTAGACTTGCATATCTATCATCCTTCAAACTTCCTGCTTTATCCGATTTAAAGGCCAACTTCACTGAAAAAAATTTTTTTAAATGATTATGTCAGATCATTATGGGTCACTCTAAGTTTTTCACGCAGGCTGAACATGAAGATAGTCTCCTACACCTATCTCCTGCATTAGCTTCTGCTAGAAAATAGACGGTGAAACTCTAGGATCAGAAAAGCCTGACAGATCTACGTCACACTGTCACTTCACATTAACAGAATCACCCATCTTGACTCACGATGGGGAAGGCAGCTGTTGGTGTAAGGTCCAAAAGCGTCCATTTTCTCCTATATAGTGATCAACATAATAACCTTTCATCTGCAGCATAAATCCACTTTCTGTTTGGCCTTCTAAATCCAGAAGGTTCTGCTCAGCGCGTGTTTATATACCATGAAGACAAAACATTCAAACACACATTCTCACCCAAAGTCCTACACCCTCTGTGTGAACGCCAGACGTCAACATTCTTCACTCTGAATAGGTGAATAATCGTATGTGATGAATGAACAAGATGCTTAGATGAAATGTTTGAATAATCTGTGCTTCAATCAATTAATTAGAAATGAATATTGTTCTTGCAATGATTCACTTATGTCACATATCAGTGTGCGTTTGATGTAATAAAACAAGAATTACTTCCCGATTAATTCAGTTTCCAGCTGAGCCCGATTCGGCCAAATCGGGAAAGAAGCCTCTTTTGAAACAAACTCCTTTGACCTTAAGTCTAAACCTTTCTGCGACGCTGAAAGTGATCACAGATTCAGAGCTACTTCACACCTAACCTGCAGACTCCGAGTTATATCTCATGGCTGGGGAGGCTGAACTCAGAGGAAGCTGCCAATCTCTGAGTATTGTGGTTTCGACGTCCGGTGACCTCACCACTCTGACCGCAACCCCCCGGACCGCCAGGAGCAACTCATACCAGGGTATCGTAAGCCTGCATACTGGTGTCTGATGAGGTTTTTATCCATAACTAAGAAGAAGAAGAAATAATTTCTATAGCGCTTCTCAAATAAAAATCACGAGGCGCTTCACAAAAACAAAACATGTAAAAATATAAAAAGAATTTAGAAAATGGTTAAAAATATATTTAAAATGAGCAAAAAATAGACAATTATGATTAAAAAAATATTTAAAAAGAGAGAGTGAATAGGAAAGAGGGAAATCAGTGGATCCTGAGGAAGGTGGAATAGGTGGGGAGAGCAGAATAAAGAGAGAGTGGTGAAGAAGGTTATACAAAAGCCAGCTTGAGCAGGTGAGTCTTCAGCTGCTTTTTAAAGGAGACCACTGAGTCCACTGATCTCAGGCTCAGGGAGAGAGAGGTCCAGAGTCTGGGGGGCTGCAGTCAGGTCCAGCAGGACCAGAACAGAACAGTCCCCTGCATCACTGTGAGTCAGAAGGTCATTAGAGACCCTAAGAAGAGCTGTTTCAGTAGAATGAGCTCTATGAAAACCTGACTGTAAGCTATCATAGATGTTATGTTCATCAAGAGCAGCTGTGAGTTGTTCAGCCACAACCTTTTCCAAGATCTTGGAGATGAACGGAAGTTTAGAGATCGGGTCTGAAGCTGCTATGGAGAGAGGTGTCGAGACTCGTTTTTTTAAGAAGCGGGTGGATTACAGCGTTCTTAAAGTAAGCAGGGACCTGACCAGAAACCAGAGAAGCATTAATTATAGAGAGCACGCTGGGACCGATGGACTGAAAAGCACTTTTAAACAAAGATGAGGGTAAGATGTGGAGGGGGCATGCAGAGGTCTTCATAGAGTTAACTAGTTTGGTTAACTCAGGCAAAGAAACAGGAGCAAAGCTATCTAGGATGATGGGCCTGGTTGGAGTCGGGAGAGGTGGCGATAAGGCTGAAGGAGAGATGTTAGATCTAACCTTATTGACTTTGTCCACAAAGAAAGACAGAAAGTTCTCACAGTCTGCAACAGAGTGGATGGAGGCTGTAGGAGAGGCAGGAGAGACGATGCTGCTGATGGTGTTAAACAGCTCTCTAGTTTATAACAAACAACAAATTCTTTTTACAGCCAGATTTCACATTTTCTCTCAGATACAAAAACGGTTGCTACAACATCTAGCTTCCATCCCAACACCTCACATCCACCACACCACCTCTCCTTATTCATATCTTGTCATGAATCATTAGTTTAGGAATAAGAATTAAATTCATTTTATAAACTATATACTGACTCTGTCTGAATTAATACGAAGTGTGTTTATGGTCCCTGAACAAGCAAAGAACCCTAGAATCTTCTGATTTAACATTCAAAGATCAATCAGATTGATGCTTCATATGGATTATCACATCTTATTGGTCATGACTATTATGTATTACCTGCTACATTGGTTTAGCGTCCAGGCATCAGAGAACGCCTCGGCCTGTAGCTAACCGTTAGCATTAGCAGCTCCACCACATGGCAGAACTCCTTCAGGCTTGTGTTATTTGTGGAGATAAAACATCAACATTTCAGACCAAACAGAGTCAGTGATAGTCAAGTTGCTGTTATGCAATAAGAGGCAAGATGTCCAAATATCAGGAAATAAGATCCTGCCATCTGAAGCTACTTTCTCCTCCATTCTGAGATCGCACCAGAGACTGCCCCCCCACCCCCCACCCCCCACCCCCAGTACAACTAAAGCCTGATTTATGCTTCTCCGTCTGCGTCAGTGCGGAGACACGCAACGCCATTAGCCGTCCTTGCGTAGGGCACGCAAGTACGTACGGCGTCGAGCCCACTTTTTTAAACATCCGTCGAACGAGACGGATTACGCAAGCTTGTGATTGGTCGGGACGCCGCTGTTGTTTACAGCACCGCCATTGCAAAGAGAGCCGAGGATGACTAGCGGCAGACACGGAGAAGCTTGAAGAATACCTCGCGAAAAAAACTCTCAAAATATGAACGTTTAATTCTCCCGTGACTGGAGGAGTGAAAAGATGTGCAGCAAGCGTTTTATTTGTGGACGGAAATGACAGGAAACGTGGGTTTAGCGGTGGGGAGCGCATGAAGAGGTGGGAGAATGGGAGACAAATATGTCCGTGTTAAAAGTCTCTTATATACACAAAAAACACAATATAAACACTATCTTGGACCAGATACATGACAGGATACCACAGAACAGCGCTACGCCCTCTGCTGTCCTGCCGGGCAATTGCTTTGCAACACTCTCCAGGAGACGGAGAAGTAAAAGAGCAAAACGCTTCCGTCAATCCGTGCGTGTCTGTCCCTTACGGAGCTGACGGAGAAGCATGAACCAGGCTTTACAAGGCATTCGTTCCTACTAGAGCCCGCTGCAAATGCATTAAATATGAGTAGTGTTGACCTTTAATTACTATTTTTGTTTTCTCTGAAGAACCTTAATCTCATAAAAACGGTTTGTTCCTTGCATCGAAGCTCATCAGATGAAATTCTAGTGGCGTCATGAGAAACCAAACGTCACACCCTAATTCACAAAGCTAAATGTTTCTGAGGAAGCACAAACTCCGAATGTCCATCTTCGAGGCAAACATTGTGAACAGCTGAGAAACAGAGGCGTACGAGACAGCGTCAGACTACCGTCTCTTTACCTCCGACAAAAACACGGGCGCCCCTGTGCAAAGGTTTGGCAGGCAGGAGAACTATTCATCTTCGCTAGCTGTTTGCTAACAGCCTCAGTGCCGCACTTCTGCCAAATTCTTCTGAGTGCAATTCAAGCAGGCCTCCAATGTGGCTGCCTGCGTGTCGGGGAGAGAGCAGGACTGAAAGGACCTCCATCCATCCATTCTTTCTGCTCTGTGGGACCAGTTATGAGACTGGGAGAGTGATCAAGGCTCCTGCATCTCAGGGGTAATATCTCCATACAGGATATTGGCTTTGTGTCCCTGCTGCTAAACAAGAGCGCCACCATTGTTCCCCAAACATTGGTCCTCCCAGGCTTCTTATTAAATAGATCCTGTGATTTGACCGCCAATATGAGCCTGATGCTGATATTGTGTTTGTGTTTCTTATGAGACTCTACTCTCTATATCGTATGGGAGTACTACAGCATTCTTCGCTCGTACACCAGAGAATATTCCGTGTTTTTTCCAGAGGACTAAGATAAACGGACAATGGGATGCTTGTGTCTCGGTGTCTCTGTAAACTTTCTGTAGATCATCAGAGGTTTTACTACGTTTTGTTTATTTTTTTTGAGTATTTGGCTATCCGGGACAATTTCAGTCATGTCTTTAAAAAAAAAAGTGTGTCTATATGCTAATAAGCAGAAGGTTTACTTGAAGTTCTGCAACCTAGTTTCGTGTCCGGTGACACTAAACTCCAACTTTCAGGCTAAAGTCTGTCTGAACGCCAGGCTCTGCTCATTAGCTTGCTAACCTCTGGAATAGACAAGGCAGAGGTCGGTGGCACATCATCCGCCGTGCTTATTGTTCCATCCTCAGCATGGGCTCATAATCCCCTCACTAAATCATCATCATTTGAATTATTTTTCAGTTTTCTGAATTAGTTTTATGGTTCTGCCATAAATAGTGAAGTGGTTAGAGTGGTCTGCTGCAGAATCGAGTCCTCGCAGCACGTTTCAGTTTGCAAGCCAAGTATTCTAGAAGTGTTGTGTTTGGCTTCCTGCCTCACGTCAAACCTTTCCTTTCTGTAGAAAGTAGACACAGCTTTTAATTTGAAATGGTGAATCGGCGTTCAACAGGCGAGAGGCACGGGGAGAGGTTACCCGTCCGTCAGGGACACATGGAGACAAATGAGGCTAACAACCAGTCACACCTAGGGACACGCCAGCAGGTAAAATAATGTGTGAGACCAGAGCACCTGGAGAAAAGCCTAACTCTAAGCAGAAAGGCTGCAGTCGGGATTTGAACCTGCAACCTCTTTGCAATAATGCAGCAACTGTTCCACCATGCAGCCCTATTTTTATACTAAATTGTGGAAGATGAAGGAAAGAAAACATTGTTTTACAGGAACATCAGTCAGTAAAGGTTTTACCGTCGCCAGATTAACAAGCTCTCCGCTCTCACCAGCTGACGAAGTAACAAAGTTTTGTCTCTTAACATTTATTCTTTTAAAACCAGCAGTTTTGTCTCCTTGAAACAGTTCAAACTAATTATGAAGTTGGCAATCATTTTAATTTGATTTCTGCGTATTTTGTCATGACCCATGACAAGGGTCATGGTTAGGAGTAGGGGTTGCATGACTTAATTTTTTTTAAAAGTCGACAGTCAAGTAATGAAAATCGAGTCGACTTCGACTAGTCGTTGATGACGTCATACACCGGGGGGGGGGGGGGGGGGGTGTAGGTTCGCTGGAGTTTTTGACAATTAAAATTGCGCCCACATTTTCAAAGTTAAACACATTTTTTTTAACAACGGTAGTTTCTGCTTCAGCCCTCTCCCCCCTCCGCCTGCGCAGCGGCCGCAAACTCACTGATGCGCCTGCAGCCTCTCGGAGTTCCTGCTGCTCTAAACATTAAAATAATTATTTAGTTTTCTGTTCCTCACTTCTGATTACCTTCAATGGTGTCTGTTTGTTGCAACCAGCAGGTACAAAAACTAACTTGTTTTTATTTGACTATTTTTCTGTCCTGCCTGTTTATTATCTTCCTGCATCTCCTCTCAATCCTAAAGAAAAACTGCTACCTGGGTTCGTATATATTCACCTTATGAGTTACCTTTGAACTGCAGTTCTAAAAGATCTACCGACCGCAAAAACAGCGGAGTGCCGCTGTTCGCCGGCCAACTACAACGGGACCGTTTTTGCTGCGGAGTTCGTGCCGGAGCGGAGATAGTGGAATTTTGGGGTTGCGTTACCGGAGGACAAAACAGGTGATGCGCCTCGCTCCGCAGCAGCGAAACGCATGAGGCACAAATAACAGACAGAAAACATTAAAGGAAATGAGCCGACATGAACGATTGTGTGTTTAATTTGTTTTTGAGGTGGTGACACCTGATTTGGCGGTGCTCAGGACGCAGATGTCTGGAGCAGCGCGTCAACGATCAGAGCTTTGCATGCGCAAACTGGTTAAGATTAGGATGGGGGTGAGGGGAAGGTAACATTGCAAGAGGGAAAAGGTCACAGTTTGGTTAAATGTCCGTTTTACCGCCGGTGTCAGTACCGACGCTCTGGCACAGCGCGTCGCCTCCGCCTCCCGACGCAGGGGCTCATCACCTGCTGGAGGGCTGCATCTTGTCAGTCATTATCACGTGACAGCGACTAGTTGATGACAGGCATAAAAAGTTGTAGGAGCCAAAAAGCAGTGTTCTGTGTACGTGCATTTTGACAAGATGTTGATCAGCCCAGCATCCTGTGTACGTGCACTTTTAACATCTTGATTGTCCAGCTGCTGCGTACGTGCTCAACAACATGTTGTTCAGTCCAGCTTATGTAACTTCCAGTAAGTATTGGCTTACTTTGACCATATTGGGTAATAAAACAGCCATCCCATCATTTCCCGAAATCATGAGGGTGGGGGCCAGAAGAGTATAACCGATGCTGCGTGGTGTAGGAGAAAGGGCTTTTGCAGCAGGTTTCCAGCCGAGGCATTTAGTTCGAGGCTGAAGGCTGTCCCCATGAAGTGTTGGTGATGTATTGCTGAATTGTACAAATAAAGCCCCACGCTGAGATTGGATAAACTGTCTCTCTCTTGTTTTTGATAAGGAAAAAGAACCACATTTGGTGACCACGAAGCGGGGAGTGGAGGTGTGCTCTTCGGATCATTTCTCAATCCACTGAAACCTGACTCCGGGGCCCTTATAGGTAAGAACAACTTTTGTTCAATTTTGGAGTTATTTTCGTGGACTGAGAAATGGTCTGGGAGAAAAAACATGCCCTACTCATAATTTAGAATAACAACAAGAGAAGGCGCTTGTCCAGAGCAGCGGTGAAATTATTCACACATGTGTGAAGTCAGCTGAGTCATTTTGATGACGGACAAAGTTTAAAGTGACAAATTAAAAGCTGGGACAGCGAGAATTGGAATAGAATTTGACAGCTGATAAAAAAAAAAAGAGTCCAGGAAGGACAAGTAAAAGGTCGACAAGTGAGATCCATATGCCCCGGTGAGGCCGGGATAAGATTGGGATCTGAGAAAAAGCGCTGAAGTTGTGACAGATAAGCTTGCCAGTAATTTGGTTGAATCCTCGAGGATTGGTAAATTTCATGTGTTGTTGGCAAAAGGCATGTGTTGAACTCATAGGAGCAGCGGAGAGGCTGCAAGGGAAACGACAGACCCGGGTGCTCGGGGAAACTGTCTATTGAGTTTTTTTGTGTGTGTGTGTGTGTGTGTGCGCTGAGACAAGTGTGTGTGTGTGTGTTTGTGAAGACAAGCGTGTGTGTGAGTGAGAACAGCTGTGGGTGAGGCGCCAGAGGTTAGGAGGAAAAAAGGAGGAAAAACTAGGAGAAGCTTTAAAAAACGGTGTAAAACAAATCAATATTATTCACTGCAGTGCTACATTTTGATGTTTAATGTTATACAAATTTCAAAGTCTGTGATCTTGTTCTGATTAGCCTTTGAACAGAAAACCAGAAGTTAAAATAATAATAATAAGTTTTTAGAGTGACATATATATAAATAAAAAATATATGCTGAAGTGCACAAGCATGATAACTATTTTTACCAGCTGGGTTATGTGAAATATGAGAAATATAGATTATGAGTAAAAATAATAATGTGTATGTGTGTTGCTGTTTGGCATGAAACGTTGTTCCAGTGTCAAATCGCTTTGAAGTGTGTTTTTTATCTCTATGCAAGTGTGAAAGCTTTGTTGTGTGTGGTTGTTTTACTCGTGAAAGTTCAAATACTCTGATCTTGTTTAAACTATTGCTTGGATAAATTAGAGAGAAACTGATTTTTCTTCTGCTGATTCGGTCTCAATTGTGGTTGACTTTTTCCTGTGTTGTAATGTTATAAAGCTGTATGAGAGTTGCTAAATTCTGAAGACTGGGTGCGGTTGATGTCACCAGGACTTGTTCGTTTCTCTGTACAGACATCCTTAGCGGTCAGACTCTCAGCTTAGACTGGGCAGAGAATCAGAATAGAAGTGTAAGCTCCACCCACCAGCTGTGTGTGCGTTAATCTCCTCACACACACAGACACAGAAGTACAGAGGCGATCCCGCCTCTGACTCCACCTCTGTGTGTGGATTGGTTGGTGAACCGTAGGCGTAGAGAAACCCTACCCTGTGGGCTGAACATTGCTCACACACAGCTCGGACCAAGGATACGGCTATTTTAGCCTGTCACACAAGCCTGACTCCAGCAGGACAGAAGATTTGAGTCAGACTCATCTTGCAGCTTAACTGCTGGAGAAATAAATACATCAGGCATTAAGTTTTCTTTCAACAATAAATAAAGCTTTTTGAACTAACTTTACTTTAGTGTTACATCAGAAGAGATTTGATTTTAAGGCATTTACAATAAGAAGATAAATTGTTCAACATTTGTGTAAACAGAGCAACAACAGATTACTCAAGACCACAGCATCATATGTCACCAGTATCTGTTTCAACTTTCAATTCTTGTGTTATTTTCAGGAGATTATAAATAAACAAACTAGTCAACTAATCAAAGGAATAATAGTGTCACTGAAACTTCAAAATGTCTGTCACGCCAGCAGGAATTTTGGCAGCGAAGAATCCGGCTTTAGCAAAAGAGATAAAGCACATGTCAGAGAAGTGGTCAAAACGGACGAGAAAACTATGCAATCCGTGGCCATCTGAAGGCACTTTTGACGTAGTGGCGTGTGATAATTTGGAATTGAGAATTCAGGATCATAAAGCAGATGGATCCAAGAAAAGACAGCAGAAAAGAGAAAAAGAAATTCAGATCCTGGACTTATTCAGGAATGAAGGAAAGGTTTACAGACAGAACTTTAAACATGCCATTCTCAAAATGAAAGACAAATTGGACAAACCCCAGAAGGAAGTGAAGGCCCCAGCAGAAGAGGGCCTGTATCCCCTCTTGGGAACCGTTACAATTACGGGAGATTTTGATTTGCGCGACACATTCGACAAAGGTCCTAAGGGTTTAGATGTTGACAATGCAATTTTAAAATTAACAACATCACAGCAATCAGATGAAGCACCTGGCAAAGAAAAGCATGCAAAAGGAAGTGAGGAAAGAGAATTCGAACAAACAACTCCACCTCGTGGAACGCATCCAAAATATTGCAGTACAGAACGTCGAGCGGTAAGTGAAGAAGGACGAAGGGAGATTGATTGTTTTGCAGAACATAAGGATTTTTTGAAAAGGCAGCCGAAGGCTAACTCATACTGGATAGACCTTGAGAACAAGGATGAGGATGTACATGATGAGCTAAACGATGTTGACCAAATTATACAGGACATATCTGAAGGCCTGCGGAAATCCTTAAATCACATCACAGGCACACATTCAGATGAGGTTAGTGAGAACACCACTAGCACAAGCAAGGAGAAAAATTTCAAGCCTTTTTACAAACCAGGCATTCATTCACCAGAGCGTGGTGATCCAAATACAGGTCTGACTCAAGAGAAGGAAAAACCAGGTCCTAGCAATGAAAGCCGTGATCTGAGACCCAGACATGACTTAAAACCACCTATTCGATACACTAATGATGGTCAGTACCCAATTTTAATTAAGGGCACAAGAGCTAATTATATTCCCTGGCAGAGCCTCGACCTCACTGGTTTGGTTTCGCGGCTGCCCGAGATACAGGATGGCGCTGGAAAGTGGATTCGGGCCTTCGAACAGGAGACAACTGGGCTAATGCTTGCCCTTGGAGATCTCAAAGCTATTTTGGCTCGAGTTGTTGGGACATCAGCTATGGGAACATTGCTAGCATCCAATGGAGTCCAATGGATGCTGGACCCAATGGCTGACGGCACGGAGTTTAACACACACAGAAATGCACTCTGGAACATACTAAGAGCAGCATATCCCAACAGGATTGACCCCAAAGCCTTGAAAGGTGAGCCACTTTCAGAGACTGAGAGTCCTGCGTCATTTGTTGACAGGCAGCTCAGACGGTGGAAGCTGGAGACGGAGGAGGGTCCTGAGGGGACGCCAATAATGACTTCTCTGTTCCGAACATCCCTGATTTCCACTCTCCCGACTCCTGTGCGAGACAAACTGGAGGATGTGGTGGGACTGGACTCAATGCCACATGCACAGTTCAGAGACCATGTAGTCCACGCCGTGGACCGCTATCGGAAAGACAATAACAAAATGATTGAGCAAGAAAAGTGTGCTCAAAGAAAACTCACGCAGCTGCACATAAATGATCTCCAGAGCAAGGCAAAAACTCAGGCAGCAGTGGTGAAAAGTGACAGCCAAGTCCAAGCATTGCAGACAGCTGTGGCCCCGCCTCAAACTCCATCTCAACCGGTTATCAATGTCTACCCAAACCAGTATGGTAGACAGCAGCCCGGACCACAGAGACGATTTCCAAATCGTTTCCCCAATCGCTACCCAACTCGACAAGGCTGGGTGCAGCAGAATCGACCCCCACTTCCAGGTTCATGTTGGGGGTGTGGCCAGATGGGTCACCTGTATCGAGACTGTCCGAATCCAATTCCAAACCCTGAATGGTCTGGGCGTGGTCGTGGAACACGACCAAACCGGGGAAGAGGAGGTCCAGTTAATCCATGGGCAGCACAACAAGGATTCTAGGGATGCCCGGAGGGCCCTGGGGGGGAGGAGCAACTACCAATTTTAACAGCTAACGCCGATAAAGAACCAGTGATCAATGTTAAAATAGAAGGCAAATCGGTCCCAATGTTAGTTGATACTGGGGCAACCTACTCGTGCATAAAATCAAATTATGCAACTCATCTCCCCATGTCTGAGAAAAGCGTAAAGACAACAGGGTTCTCGGGAGCAAAACAAATAAACCCCTTAACAGCTCCAGTAAGACTAGCAGTTGATGACAGTGAAATCGTAATCCCAATTCTGATTTCAGACCAAACTCCAGTTAATCTACTAGGAAGAGATGCATTGTGTAAACTAAAAACAAAAATCTGGTGCACACCAGAAGGAATTTATGTAGATAGCTCTGGAATAAACTTTCAAATGACTGCTCAGACAAAACACGCTAAGGTCTACTGGCTTGGTGACATTAACAAGCCAGTCTCCGAGATGTTTCAACAATGGGAGAAATTTATTGAAGCTCAAATTCCAGAAGCTACTGTACCATTCAGTGACTATCACTGCACAATGACTTATGATCCATCATGCAGTAGAATCTTTGAAGAAAAATGGGACAAAGAAACAAAAGACTTGCACTTTAGGCTAGTGTCACAATACATCGTGATAGGACAGCAAGGTGCAGCTGTGAATGTGGAAGAAAACCCATTTATTGAAAAATGGCACACTGTGCCAGAATCAGCACCACACATTACCTTAATGGTAAACAAAGGCTTTGAGTCAAAAGATCTTGGACCAATGATGTTAACAGCAACTAAAACAGAGTGGCAGAAAACAGATAACCCGCTAATCTACACTACAAAAAATGCAGAAATGATTAAAATTCTCTGCGGTACCACCATGATGTCAAAACCACAGGTTGTAACAGTCGCAAACAAAAAACACATGCAGGGTGTAGCAGAATCAGAAACAGTTCAAAACGAGTTGAAAGCTGACATGCTAAAACAGGTTCCAGACCAGCTATGGTCCAAACATGACACGGATGTTGGACTGGTAACATCGGCAACTCCAGTTCAAGTGGAATTGAAGCCAAATGCAAGACTGCCTTATCGACCCCAATACCCACTAAAGCCAGAAGCAGAAGAGGGTATAAATGCAACTATTGAAGGTCTAATTCAAGCAGGAGTACTAAAAGAAACCTATAGCACATGTAACACTCCAATTTTGCCAGTGCTAAAAGCAGACAAGCTCAAGTACAGACTGGTACATGATTTAAGAGCTGTAAATGAAGTGATCACTGACTTTGACGCAGACGTGCCAAATCCAAGCACATTACTGAGTAACATCGATGGAGAAGCTAAATACTTCACGGTAATTGATCTGTGTTCAGCATTTTTTAGCATCCCATTGGCCAAAGAATCACAATATCTTTTTGCATTCACGTTTCGTGGTAGACAGCTCACGTACAGAAGGCTACCACAAGGGCTAAAACACAGTCCACACATCTTCAATCAAATTTTGAAACAGAGCCTCGAAGGCATCGAGGTGAACAGCACTGTGATTCAGTATGTTGATGACCTACTGATTTGCGCACGAACAATCGATGATTGCCATCGTGACTCCATTAAAGTCCTACAGAAGTTAGCTCGGGGAGGACACAAAGCCTCCCTGACAAAGCTTCAGTATTGCCAACCACAGGTAGAGTACCTAGGGAGAGTAATCTCCCATGGGACTGTCGCCATCTCACCAGAACACGTGGAAGGTGTGAGCAAAGCTCCACAACCACAAACTGTTGGACAAATGATGACATTTCTGGGAATGACTGGTTTCAACTCCGAGTGGATTGAAAACTATGCTGAAAAAACCGCACCACTTAGGGCACTGATTAAAGATGCTGGAAGTGAGTCTTTAAAGTCGACTCTAAAATGGACAAATGAAGCTAAGATAGCTTTTGAAACTATCAAACAAGACATGCAAACTACGCCAAGTTTAGCAACACCTGACTACACAAAACCATTTTTGCTGTACGTCGCAAACAGACATGACATGTATGCCTCTGCAGTGTTAATGCAGGACACATGCAGTGGACGTCGGAAACAACCTATTGCGTACTACAGTGCAAAACTTGACAATGTGGCACAGGGATGGCCCCCTTGTTATCAAGGATTGGCTGCTTTGCATTATGCTTATGAGAAAGCCTCAGTGATAACAATGGGATATCCTGTCACCATCTACACACATCACAAAATATCTGAACTAATCAACCGAGGGAAGTTTGTGTTAAACCAAGCAAGATGCCTGCAGTATATGCCACTACTGACATATCCGGACGTTGTCATAAAGAGGTGTACCACGACAAACCCTGCTAACAGTGTTCCCTTTGAGTTCGAAGGAGAACCACATTGCTGCATAGCTGAGGTATCTAGATACACTAAGCTAAGGCCTGATTTGGAATCTACTCCTTTCGATCAATCTGATGTCACCTATTTTGTTGATGGTTCATGTTTTAGAGACTACTTAGGAAACCATGCAGCGTTTGCTGTTGTGGAAAAAGTAGATGACAGATTTGAAACAGTAAAAGCTGAAAAGTGTAACCAACCCTGTTCTGCACAGCTAGCGGAACTCAAAGCCCTGACCGAAGCTTGCAAGTTGGCAAGTGGCCAGGTAGCAACTATTTACACTGACTCTGCATACGCCCATGGTGTTTGTCACCTGTTTGGAAGTGTGTGGAGACAAAGAGGTTTTAAGAAGACGGACGGTACACCCATCCTTCATGGAAAGCAGATCAACGAGCTGATCTCAGCAATGATGCTTCCATCGAAACTGGCCATTGTAAAATGCCCTGCACACCGCAAGGGTAACTGCGATGTCATCAGAGGCAACAATGCAGCAGATGAGGCGGCAAAATCTGCCTCCAGGTGTGAAGAAGCCATTTTGACGCCTGTAATATCATTAGAACCTGTAATAACACCAGAAGACATCATTTTGATTCAGGAAAAGGCAGAGAAAAGCGAGCAGCAGTGTTGGAGAAAAAGAGGTGCAACAATGGACTCAAGCGGCTTGTGGAGGTCTCATGAGGGCTTGATCGTTGCACCTGTCTCCCTGCTGACAATGCTAATCTCAGAGAGCCACGGTCCTGATCATTGTGGTCGTACAGAGGTTCTGAAAAGACTTAACAAACAAGGTTACTGGTCACCCTACCTAAAAGCCATGGTTGAGGAAGTAATAGATCAGTGTGACATTTGTGCTGAGAACAATGTGAAAAAGGGCATCACAGTCCCAGCGGGACACATTCCAGTGCCCGAAGGTCCTTTCAAACATTTGGTCATTGACTATGTTGACATGATTAAGTCTGTGCATGGGAAGCGGTACATGTTGGTGATCATTGACAGATTCAGTCGGTGGATCGAAGCCGTTCCCTCCAAAGATCTAGGTTCAGAAACAGTGGTAAAGTTTCTAGTCAGAGAAGTGATTCCTCGCTTTGGTATCCCGTCGGAAATAAGCTCGGACAATGGTCCTGCTTTTGTTGAAAAAGTCCTTAAAGGTGTGTTGCAACAACTAAGGATAAAGCAACGATTAGGATCAGTTTATCACCCCCAGAGCCAAGGAATGGTCGAGCGAGCGAATCTGACGTTGAAGTCTAAAATCTGCAAAATCTGTGCTTGTACTAACCTTAACTGGGTTGATGCATTGCCGCTTGCCTTAATGAGCTATCGCATGCAAACTAACAGAAGCACGCATCTTTCACCTCATGAGGTCCTAACAGGCAGGCCAATGCCAGCTCCTCAGCTCAGAGGACCCCACAAGGGGCCTTCACTGGAGCAGCTAGAGCTTGAATTCAAAAGCTACATCAAGCAACTAACCAGCATCCATAAAGCCATCTATTTGCAGGAAAAGAGAAAGGAGCTCGTCTCTAGCGCAGGCGCAGACGGGCCAGTAGTTCCTGGAGACCAGGTGTACATCAAAGTTTTCAGGAGGAAGTGGCACGAACCGCGGCGAGAGGGTCCCTACAAAGTGGTTCGAGCAACGCCAACGGCAGTCCAGGTCGAAGGAGGATCGACGTGGCATCATCTGACACACTGCACGAAAGTCAAAGACAAAACTCAGGGCAGTATTGTGTCTGACGTAACAAACCGGCATGATGGCCGAGGAAAAGAAGGGCGTGCTAAGCCTGATAACAGTTCTGTTTTGGATGACACTAGGGGGTCTGATGGTGGTGCTGGAGGAGGTGAAGATGGAGACGATGGCCGAGGAGCAGATCGTCGACCCATCACAAGAGCATACGCTAGACGACTTGGTCAACGACGAGGCAGCACACCGTGATCAAGTTAAGTACAATCCAGCAGGCCGGATGCAACATAGGTCAGCATCCTTGCCTGCATTCGACGTAGCAGTTGTTAAAACTGGTGTTACAACCACGATTCCAAATAATGTTTTGACCACAATTAAGATAAATAAAATCCCTGACAGTGTGACCACAGTTCCAAATAATGTTTTAACTACTAGCGCTACTACTACTACTACTGTAATCCCTGATGTTTTGACTACCACAGCTCCTGTTGAAGAGGGGAGGTCCGACTGGAGCTCTTCCTCTCACTTACAGCTAGTGACTCCACTGATTTTAAGACCTGAAACAACGCCAGTTAGCAAGTTAAGAAGTGTAACTACTAAGCCACCTGTTAGTACTACAACTCCCACAGGAGATGTAGCTGTGAAATCTGATTTTCCCACAGAAGCCTCTGGTAGTAACCATGTTTGTAATCTTACTCAGCAAGGCCAAAATGAACAAGAAGTGACCAATCGCAAAGCTGTGCCTAAGCCACTATTTGGGCCGATTAGACCTGGGCCCGGGAGTAACACAGGACCTATCTCCCCTAGAGCGGGCAGACCATTGCCGATAGAGGATAGGCTTTGGGATGCCGCCATGCAAAATAGTTGGTATAAATGGGCTTTGTATACGACGAGAGAAATGACTCCTAATGACTGCATAGTGTGCGCTCAAGCACCCGGAATGTTACCTGAGGTTGTTCCAGAAAAATATACTTCTAGTGAATGTGCCATTACACAACGACGCACTTGTAAGACTAGAAAGGAAATAGAGATAAATAAAAAGATTCCACCTATTCTTAAGTTGCCATTGTGCGGATTCCACTGCAGATTGCTCCATGGTACACGAGATAAGCACAAATATGTTAAAAAATATGCAGAATATAACATCTTAGAGGAATGTGCTGAATTTGCGATCCAAACAGACCAAAATGGTCCTCCAACGGACTACAAAATTGATTATAGTGCTGATTATGAATGTTTTGCAAGTGGAGGTTTCGCTGACAATGGAGGAGTGGACGTAGGTAATACATCTGTCAACTGTAACGTCACTTGGGTATTATCCTGGTTCCCGCATGCAAATATGACGCCACTTCTCATTGATACCCCTGTTTGGTATGAAAACCCTGTAACTCTTAGTCAGGACTGTGAAAACATATCGATGACGATCCCCACTCTGGATCTCATAGGTGAGCAAGACATTCCAGTGGCCGACAGCTACTGGATGTGTGGTGGTGATGTTTTAATGAATGTTTTGCCAAGTTTTTGGGTTGGGTTGTGTACGCTAGTACGTATGAAAGTTCCAGTGACTATCTTACATGAAGGTGTGAGTGAATTACTTCAGTTGGAGACTACCAATAGACGTAGAACAAAGAGGTATGATGTGTTTGATCATAAAGTGCATTTAAACGCCATAGGACTGCCAACAGGAATTCCCATAGAATTTCAAGCAAGAGATGAGGTAGTAGCTGGTTTAGAGTCAATTCTTCCTTGGATAACAATAAATAAGAATGTGAAATGGATCAACTATGTTTATTTTAATCAGCAAAGAATCTTAAATTACACAGTAAATAACCTTGGCCTCTTGGGTGAACAACTTCATGCCACAGTCAAGATGACTTTGCAGCATGACCAGGCTTTGGACTGGTTGCTGGCCGAGAAAGGTGGGCTCTGTAAGTTTCTGAACTCCAGTGGGCAAGAATGTTGCACCTACATTCCAAGTAATACGGCCCCTGATGGTGCATTTACTGAAGGAATGAGGAAATTGAAAGATTTAAAGATAGAGCTGAGGGAGAATGCAGGCAGGGAAAGCTGGTCCTTAGACTCCTTAGCCCTCAAATTGGGTCAGTGGGGAGCTATTTTGGTAAAAGCAGGAATTAGTGCAATAGTAGTACTAATTCTGATTTCTCTATTGGCATGTTGCATCCTACCTGTTGTGAGGAGACTGTGGGAGCGAACTCTGGCTGCCCAAATGAACCTTGCTGCGTCGTCTCAATACGTGCAAATGGAAATGGCCGCAATGGACTCAGCACGACACCCAATGTGCCTGAAGAACGGGACGGCTGATGAGATGGCGGTGGAGTAAGCTTTGCGTCTCATCAGAGATGTTGTTGTTGTGGTTACATGCACTCGACTAAGGAATCGGCCTCGAAGTCCTCTTCCAGCGACAAGACCCCTGCAGCAGTCATCAATGAAACTGAACTTGACTCTTGTGTTTTCTTCACTCCGTTTCTTTTTTCCAGCTCTGCAACTGAGACTCTGACTCCGTTCTCTATTTCGGTTGAGCAGTTGTGTTGTTACATCTAGTATATTCGTATATTCATTACATTTACTGTTGTGTTTAACTTTTTATAGGTTTAGTCACATCAACATCTCCTAGTTGTTCATTCGTATCCACGTCAATCATTTATTTCATATGAGTTTGTATTTTTGATTGCATATTCACGTACAGTTACTGGTTGCAATGTTGCTAAGGGTAATTAATGCACGATCGTACTCATGATTTTTTTTATTCTCTGTTGAAAGGTATCATCACTTCATTTTCTCTTATGTGTGTTCTTTTGTTAATTCAATGTTACCTAATGTCTGCCATATACTTAGGCTAGACTTGTATGCTCACTCTGTGCGTTACGTGATCGTCCTGTTGGGGCAGGAGGTCAAGGGGGAATTTTCCTGTTAAGAACAGCGGACAGGTTTTTCGCCCTCTTACAGTGTGCGCATGCATTTTTGATGTATTGCTGGGGTGGTTAAAGACGTCACATTCCATGTTGTGTCTTGCAGCTGATACTTACTTTGCAGTTACTTCGTCGTTACATTTATATCTATATAGTTTGGCTGAAGGCTGCAGTATATTAGTCATTTTGTCATTTAACACCCATTTACTGGTCTATGTTAACATTCATTTATGTGTTATGTTATTTGTTATGTAGCCAGCTTGTTTATGGGGGTGGACACCCCCATGGGGGGGATCTGTAGGAGCCAAAAAGCAGTGTTCTGTGTACGTGCATTTTGACAAGATGTTGATCAGCCCAGCATCCTGTGTACGTGCACTTTTAACATCTTGATTGTCCAGCTGCTGCGTACGTGCTCAACAACATGTTGTTCAGTCCAGCTTATGTAACTTCCAGTAAGTATTGGCTTACTTTGACCATATTGGGTAATAAAACAGCCATCCCATCATTTCCCGAAATCATGAGGGTGGGGGCCAGAAGAGTATAACCGATGCTGCGTGGTGTAGGAGAAAGGGCTTTTGCAGCAGGTTTCCAGCCGAGGCATTTAGTTCGAGGCTGAAGGCTGTCCCCATGAAGTGTTGGTGATGTATTGCTGAATTGTACAAATAAAGCCCCACGCTGAGATTGGATAAACTGTCTCTCTCTTGTTTTTGATAAGGAAAAAGAACCACAAAGTCACTACAGAGCCGTGACGTCGACTAGTTCATACAACCCCTAGTTAGGAGGAGTTAAAAATGTGTTTGTGATTAAATCTTTACATCAGAATGCTTCTATAGTCACTTTAAAATAGGCTTTTTGTAGAAGATGTGCCATTGGAGGGATTAATCCACAGATCTGGTGATTTAAACTGTATACATTCTTAACTTGACTCTTGATCTACCTCGGTTTAACAGATGTAGATCACGTAAAGGTGTCACCGAGCCAGGTTAATGGTCTGCAGACGAGAACTGAAAGTGGACGTGACGCCTGAGCTTTAATGCAGCGGTCTCCAAAGATGAACATTGCTGTGGATTTTAGGAGAGAAGGCAGGCTGGTGTAAGATCACCCCTTTGAATGTGATTGAATAAGATCTGCTTTGTGCTCTTAAAGCAAACGGCAGGCTAAGTTGTGATGGTGTAAGAGCTGTGAAAACTCTGAAATCCAAGTGAAACCTTCTCGCTGACAGTTTAGGTTTCTTTTTCCTCCTCAGATTCCAACATAATAAAAGATAAATGATCCCAAATTTGTTTCTGCGCTCCACATCCTCTTCAATTCTTCTTCCTTTCTGTCATTTGACGTTAGTTCTCCTCTGGTTTGGTTGGTTCCTTTGTGGTTAAAGTTAGCCTTTGTAGGTTACGCGGCTACACTGTTAATGTGCTGAAGGTTTTTCAGATGACCCAGCTGACCCTTTCCACCAAAGGAAAGCCTTGCAGAGAGATGAAGAAGGAAAAAAATCAATGTGTGCTCTGATTTAAAGGATAAAAATAGCCAGATATTTAATTGTTCAATATTTATTAATCAGATTTGTGGATAAATGTGTAGGGTTTGGTAAACTGAATGCTTTAAGAGCTCAATAGATATTATGACCACTAAGCTGTGATACTCTATCTAAATATAGAATATCAACCCTGCCTGGTCTTTATTGTGCTTTAATCAGAAGATTCTAGGATTCTTTATTTATGAGGGGACTGTACACACTCGTTTGATTCAGAAAACAGTCAGGTTTACAAAAGTAAGAATTTATTTTACCAACAATTAAAACATGGCAGGTTACCTAAGCATTTACTGTGATGGATGGAACTAGATGTCATGCATGAACCTGTGTGTGAATGCGATGTTATCAGAACCAACGTATCTCAGAGAGCTGAGTTCTGGATGTAAAAGACTTTAGTTTGCGTTAAGCTATGAGTTTGATTATTATCAAAAACCACATCAGACGTTATCTGTGTGTCTACATTACCCGTTTTCAGAGACCCCCTTGGTGGATCCGAAGGTCAGAGAGGTCAGATGACCTCTGGCATAGAGCCCTGCACCGAAGCCCGGCCCTCGGGCTGACCCGACCCGAGGGCCGGGCTTCGGGCCAATGACTGTGTAATTACCTCGGACACGGGCCGGGCCGGGCGCCTTTATTTTTAATTGAATTCATTAAAAAAAAACTGAAACAAGCGCAGCAGCACCTGCCTGCTTCTCACACACCGGCACCGTTAGCTCAGTTAAGGTCTGTGCAGTTTATAAACGCACCGATAAACGAATTCTTTGCTGATTGAAACATGTGCCCCTATTCGCCATTTTATGTCCACTTTGATGTGTCAGAAACCGTTCGTTTATTCTCATGAATACGGCAGCATTCTATTTTTCTGTGAATAAATTTGCTCTGCAGTAAAAAAATAAAAATACAGCATTCATTGCTGTTTTTTTTTTCTAACTGGAGAGCGCATTTTCAGAGCGGCAGATTAAATTTACAAACGCTATATTAATTGGGGGCATTTATTTAATCTGCCACTCTGAAAATGCGCTCTGCAGTTAGAAAATTAGAATGCTGCTTTTTTCTGCATTTTCAGAGCAGATTAAATTTAAAAACACATCCAATTAATATAGTGTTTGCAAATTTAATCTGCCCCTCGAAAAATACGCTCTGTTAGAAAAAAGAGCTGCATTAAATGCTGTTTTTCTTTCTTTCTTTCTTTCTTTCTTTCTTTCTTTCTTTCTTTCTTTCTTTCTTTTTTACTGCAGAACTCTTCTCACAGATAATTTGAATCAGAATCAGAAAAACTTTATTTATCCCCGAGGGGCAATAAAAAAAAATAACAGCAGAGCAGCATGATGTTGGACATACGAGCATTGAATAAATAGGCAATAAGGAAGTAATAAAGCAGCAAGAAGATGGATAAAACAGTAAAGTATGCAAAAAAACACTGAGTAAGTGAATAAAGTGACTAAAGTGTCGTCTGTATAAAAGTTAAATATATGGAGAGCCCAAGGAGAAGGTTTATCGGGGGATGGTCTTATCTTATCTGCTGGAGTTAAAGAGCAGAATGGCTTTGGGGACAAACGTGGCTCTCCTCCTCTCAGTCTTGCAGGAAATGCAGCGTAGGCGTCGCCCAGAGGGGAGCCATTGAAATGCGGGGTGAAGAATGTGAGAGGGGTTGTGGAGGATTTTGGCCGCCTGTCTCAGGGCTTGTTGATAGAAAACCTTAGCAAGAGTTCTGACAGGCAGGCCAACGATTTTGGAGCACACTGATGCAGTGTGCTGCAGTCTGTTCCTGTTCTGGAGGCTAAGGGAGTAGAACCAGCAACTGATGGAGAAGTTCATGATGCTTTCCAGGAAGGCACAGTAAAAAGTCATCATGACTGAGGAGCTGACTCCAAAGGAGTTGAGATATGGCACTTTCTCAGAATCTCTTCTGTGTTAAGCCGGGCGTACACTGTGCGACTTTTTCACTCGCAGCGTTCAGCTTCAGCTCAAACTGTACGACTTCCTCGCAGAGCAGATCTCACGAGTCATGTGCTCACACTGTACGACCCAGTTCTCGCATGCGACCTGACTGCTCACACTGTACGTCTGGTAGCAACACGTCGGCCCTAAAAATGTGCTAAAAATAGCAGTTTTTACTCAACACGTCAGACTTTTTTGTCTTGCCTGTTGTCCTTCGGGAGTGCTGCAGGAGGACACACAGGGTTTTATGGGGGTTGGATGAGGAAAACGAAATAAAGAAAGTGAATCTGTGTTTTGTGATCAGTTTAATTTGACATGAACACGACAAACACGCTTTCTTGACAATCTTTGTGAGTAAAAAAACGTGTAGAAACAAAAACGAACAGCGTGTGTTATTAGGGAAATAGCGAGCGACCGGCCGGCGTTGATGCAGGATTGCGCGCGCATGCGCCGTGAGCGGTTCTGATACTTTTTGGATCGTAGCTGCTCGCAGCTGCTCGCAGCGCCGCTTCAACAGTGCGATACCCTCACGAGGGACGAGCGAAATATTAAACACGCCAGAAGTCCCTGCGACCTCACGACTGCTGATCGGCAGCTGGTCACGTGGTGTTAATCGCCTCTCGTAACCCCCTGTACATTACACGACCGCTCGGCGCAAAACTCGCCCCGATGTCGTGGCTTCTCGCACGACTGGAAAATCGGCTCAAAAAAGTGAAAAAGTCGCACAGTGTACGCCCGGCTTTAGCAGAGACTTTCAGGAGGTTGTCAAAGGTACTTGTACTCCTCCACTACCTCCACTGGGTCCCCATGCTGAGCATTCTATCACGCTAAAACATTATGAAAGGTTAAAAAAAAGCCGGGCTCGGGTCGGGCCAGAGAATCCTGAAAACCTTTTCGGACCGGGTCGGGCTGGGGCTCCACCCCCTCAGGCTGGGCCGGACACGGGCTCAGATTTTAGGCTCTACTCTGGCACCGGAGGGCTGGAGAATACCGTGGCACCGACCCTTCAGTCCAGAGATGTCTCGGGTCACGACAGACGGATGGAACTGCGCGTCTGGGACTCTTAAGGAGTCTAAACAATATCAGCTTGTTCTGCAGGAACTGTTTGCTGTATAAGCTTTGCAGGTGCAGAAAGGTTTTGACGACGTGTCAAAAACTTTGGTGGTTCAACAACTTTGGTGGTTAAAGAGGGTTTTGCTTCAGATGGCCGGTCTGAAGCTTTCTCTAGAACTGAATGAATCACCAGAGTGATCTGGCTTTAATGTTCTCATGTTGTGATTTGTGTAGCCAACCAGAGGTTGACAAGTTTTAGGGTTGTTACCAAGAATCTCAGAAACACGCCTTCTTTGATCAGCATGCTCTGATCTGGGGTAAAGGCTATTTATGTGCCATGGGCTTAACTTTACCTTACTTTGTTCTTGTGTGAGTGCAAATGCTATGACCTGGTCAAGTAAACATGCAATCAATCATTGAGCACAGATTAATGAAACATTTCATTATTTTATAATTATTATGAGTAGCAATAAATAAATATTTATTTAATGATTATCTGGCTTATAAGTTTTAGAAGGTCATGTTTAATTTTAAATCTTCTTTCTTCTGTGAAGCAGTCTTAGATAAGCGGGTGCTCTGTGAGGGACCTTGAGGAGAGAATGTTATTGTTATGATTCCAGGATGTCAACAAGCAGTGCAGGATCTTGTGGCTTGTTGGCAGATAGAATATAAAATCCACCTCATAGGATGGAATTAGGTCTGGAGATGACCGATGACCTATAGGTCAGTCTGTAGGTGAAACTGACCGTTTGTAGACATTGCAAACGTTTCTTCAGAGAAGCAGAACTACCTGACGAAGAGCCTTTTCTCGAGCTTCTGACAGAAGTGACCTGGTGTTGAGGTGGTCTTCTCTGCTCTTATTGGGTGTCGATGAGTACCAGCAAGCCTGACTGGGTTCCCCGGGCATCTTAAATCTATTTTGGGAGCTCGCGTCTCAGCAGGTAGACGGAGAGGTGTTTGTTTTTCAGCCTCACGCGACTGTTACACATTCATGAAACACCTTTTCAGTAAAAGCACTGACAAAGCCCTCCTGCTGTCCTCTGGTACATATCAGCTGCTAATTAGTGGCTGTTTATATCTTTCACTGCATCGTCGTTTGGAAGATGGCCGACCTGTTCTGGTACCGATTTGCTGTCTTTACCAGTCGATGTGCAGCGCTGCTGCTGTCTCTCTCCGTCCATCTGCAGGAGGAGGAAGACGATTTACAAACTGTTGTTGTGATTTCTGACCACCTGGATGTAAGGTGTGATATTTAAGATGTCTTCACGTGTTTTCTGAGTCTTTCATCAAAAAATTCAAGTAATTAAGTCATGATGGCCTTACATTAGAGTTTTTTTATTTATTATTTGTGAAATTTCTAACATTTATTGGGGGAAATGAGTCTTTTCAGCTCCATTTAGTCAAACTTTCACCTGTTGAAATGGTTTCTGATGTCTCTGAAGCAACATTTACTGATATCTTAAAAGCCTTTTGTCAGTATACATCACGGCTTTTTTACCTGATTAAAAGACACATTTTTTGTGTGATGAGGTTGCGTTTGATTCTCGTCAGCCAACAGGTCAAGCTCTGGTTTTTACAACAGAAAAGGCTTTTATTCTTTGACTCTCGGCAGAAACACAAACAGCCTTTAAAATAAAATTTTAATTTTACTAACAAAATGAATCAAACATCCTTCAGCTGACTTACTGTTTATTTTCAATATCTTTTTTCTTTGCCTTTTAAACCTATTAAAATATCCTAAGAGATGTTTTTATTTTAGTATTTTCGGGAAGGGTAAGAAGCTCGGTCATCCGGGAGGGGCTTGGAGTAGACCCGCTGCTCCTCCACATCGAGAGCAGCCAGTTGAGGTGGCTCGGGCATTTGGTCAGGATGCCTCCTGGAGTCTCCCTGGTGAGGTTTCCCGGGCACGTCCAACCAGGAGGAGACCTAAAGGTAGACCCAGGACACGGTGGAGGGACTATGTCTCCACCTGGCCAGGGAACGCCTTGGGATTTCCCCGGAGGAGCTGGCCCAAGTGGCTGGGGAGAGGGAAGTCTGGGCCTCTCAACTTAGGCTACTGCCCCCGTGACCCGACTCCGGATAAGCGGATGAAAATGGATGGATGGATGGTTGGATGGGTGGATGGTTGGATGGATATTTGTGATGACTTGTTTGCCTTTTTAAACTGAACCACGAATGTTGTCACCGCCTACTGTAACTTCAACTAGTTAGTTACCTTAAGGAAAAGTTAAAGTGGGTTAAAAAGCTGAATTAAACTACCAGTAGCTTCTGTGTAACATTATTATAACAAAATTCACCAATTCTGTTTGTTACTTCTATGGACAGGATTTCTAGACACAGCCTTTTGGTGGCCTGAGGATCGGGTCTCTGCTTTTTGCAGATGATGTGGTCCTGAAGGCTTCATCAGAACGTGATCTCCGGCTCTCACTGGAGCCGTTCACAGCTGAGTTGGGATGACAATCAGCTCCTCTAAATCCGAGACCATGGTCTTGATTCGGAAAAGGGTAGAATGCCTTCTCCGGGTCAGGGATGAGGTCCTGCCCCAAGTGGAGGAGTTTAAGTATCTCGGGGTCTTGTTCACGAGTGAGGGAAAGCTAGAGCACGAAATCGATAGGCGGGTCTGTGCTGCGTCTGCAGTGATGCGGGCGTTGTACCGGTCTGTCGTGGTGAAGAGAGAGCTGAGCCAGAAGGTGAAGCTCTCGATTTACCAGTGGATCTACGTTCCTACCCTCACCTATGGTCATGAGCTTTGAGTAGTAAGCTCGGTCATCCGGGAGGGGCTCGGAGTAGATCTGCTTCTCCTCCACATTTAGACAAGCCAGTTGGCCAGGTGGCTCTGGCATCTGGTTAGGATGTCTCCTGGACGCCACCTGTTGAGGTTTTCCAGGCACGTCCAACCAGGAGGAGACATAAAGGTGGACCCAGGACGCGGTGGAGGGACTATGTCTCTCACCTGGCCAGGGAACGCCTTGGGATTCCCCCGAAGGAGCCGGCCCAAGTGGCTGGGGAGGGGGAAGTCTGGGCCTCCATGCTTAGGCTGCTGCCCCACGACCTGACTCCGGATACGTGGATCAAAATGGATGGATGGTAATAAATGTTTAGAAATATAAAAAATAATAGAAGAACAACAGATTTTAGCTCCTAATTTTGATGTAACTGTCGTTCATGTTTCTTATTAATTACTGGCTACTGGTTACCTACCATAATAAATGTGGCTCCAGGCACCAGTGTGCCTTATTTAAAACAGTGACTAATTATGTGCGGCTAATGCCGGACATCTCTGTTAAAAATCCACAGTGACCCACTATTTTCTTCTTCTCTTTCCACTCTCCTCTCACTCATTTGACACATTTCCTCACATCTTCAGCCACGTAGACGTTTTTCGGGATTTCTGACTCTCGGATCCATGTTTGTGTGCTTGTGAAGGATGACCCTCTGATATTTTCTTCTGTTTTCAGTGAACAGCCGTCTGAAGAAGGAGGCCTGGAAGAACCTCCAGATATTGTGAGTTTACAGCCAAATAAGTCAAATTCTCTAATCTGTCACAAGACTCCGTGCTTGTTGTAATGCTGCAGGATAATACCGTCCGTTTACCACGCCACCCCAAATCGCAGTTTTCCTCCAATTGTTCAATTTGTAAGAATGGTCTAATTATATTTACAGACAACAATGACATCTTACCCGCTGTTTTTCTCAGACGCACAAAATCAATCAAATCAGCGAATCCAACAGGGAGTCGGGACGCTTGATGGCCTCTGGCCTCATTTGAGATGCAGACATTGTCCTGTTGCTTCCTTTAATGAGATCTGGAGGCGTGCAATCTAATATTCACCAGTGAGGCTCCAATGTGGCCCCTGAGTCCGTAGCCAGGAAAACTGTGTTAATTCAATGGAGTGAAGTCAGCTGTGATCAGAGGGGCTGGAGTGGCCATTCAGGCGCCGGCTTCTCTCAACCTGATTCGCTCCTCGTTTTTGTTTGTGCTTCACCTGGTAGGCTGGACTTTTGCATAAATATTTCATTAAATTTTATTCACCGAAAGCTGCAGGTGTGGGATCAAAAGTACACAAAGCCTGTCTGTGAATAATAAACAGAAACGCTGCAGAGAGATTGTCCTCCAACATTTGTAGCCTAATATTTACGGACCTCTGCTGTAAATGTTTTACCTACTTGAGTCGGAGCGGGCTTCCTAATCTTGTAGAAGACAGATTAAGGAAATCTGAAGGACGTGGATGTTTTTACTCAATATGACTCACGGGACAACTTATTAAATGTAATCATTTGTTTGGTTTTTAAGAGACTTTATTAAAATCGTTCTGTATAAAAATCAGGTCTTTTCCCTGCGTCCTGAACTGCTTCGGTTCAGAGAAACTGTTTAGTTTTTTAGGACAGATGAAAATAAACGTAATGCCTTTCTAAACCTTCAATATTCAAATTTCTACTATGTTTTAAGTGTTTTTTCAGCTGAACGTCTCCTTGCACCGATCACACATGAACCTTTATGGTTTTTACAAACATGGCAGTAAAACGTAAAATCGAATAACAGCCTTTACCTCACCCGTGGTTAAACCAACAACTTATAAAATACCACTGTGAATATTATGAACCCCACCACCACCCGTCATTGTTGCCGGACGCTGGACAAACCGAATTAAAAACAAGTATTACTTCAAGAACTGTTCTTCTGAAAGAAATTCTTTCTAATGCACAAAATTCCAATAACTAAACTTTATTAAGCCCTGAGAAGGGCATCAGGTCAAGACAAATGATTTCTCCCACTGTGTCTGTTATTTGCTTTGCAGCGGGGTGGTTGGGTGGATAGCTGTTTTGAATTAAATGCATCTATTATAGGTGATTGAAACTGACTTGCAGGGGCAGAGCATGGCTGTGATGATAATTTGGTGCTTGAGGGGGTGGGCGGTGGGGGGGGGGGGGGGGGGGGTGGCAGACAGTACCAGTGATTATGCATAGAAGATGTTGACAGATGTTTTATATATCTGCCTCTGCTGATTTGACTTTTGCACACATTACATATCACTTTGGTTTTATCTGCAGCACTGACTGTAAAATGCTTCCACACAGAACTTGAGCACGATTTTTGGCTGGTGGAGAACCAAGAGATGGCTCAGCAGCAGCCACACTTGTTTCTATTTGCCCAAATCCATGTGGGGATTATCAGCTAAGTTAATGAGTGACAGGAAGCTATGCTAAGGCTAACTAGCCTATAACTTGCATCTTGCTGTCTGCACGACAGAGTATCTTAATTATACCAAATAACTCCCTCAAGTCCAGTCAATTAGACACAACTACAAGCCTTGTTTTAACCTTTTTAACTGAATGTTAACGTTACTCTGCCAACAATATATTGTCTAAATTACCGAGCTAACAGAGCTACGTAAACAGAGCAAACATGAGAGCACTCGACTGCAGACGTCAATAATGCAGAGTAATGGAATAATTCCCTGATCAAACTCTGCTTGCCGAAAGTTATGAACTGCCTCTGGAACCCAGTTAAGGTACAAACATCTTATCAACAATAATAGTGATGCAGTTAAGTCTTTTCTCGCTCAGTCAAGCTGTGTGTGGGGCAGTCTGTGTCGGCAAGTGCAACCTCATGTAGCACTCCTGAGCGTCCCTCACTCATCCCGGCATGCACTGCGTTCTCATGAAGAAATGCAGCTTTTTGATATAAAGCTTTTCTTGCTCCTGAATGCAATTTTTTTTTCAAGTATTTGTTCTAAATAAGTATTTGTAAAAAAACACATTATTTGTGTCTTTCCGAATACCGTATTCGGGTCTGGCTCCACCACTAATATATATATATATATATATATATATATGTTTGTGTGTGTGTGCTTTCTTAGGGTTAAATGAAGCAAAAATGTAAATGTTTGTTTTCAGAATTTTGAGACTTTGTTGTTTCATGATACTACATAGGAAAAATATAGTAAATAATATGAACCCACCTCTCATTTGGGCTATAAACTCTGATTTTCTGTTACTGTTATTAAATAACTGGACTAAAAAAAGTTCATGATGTCAAAATATCTACTCTTAAATCCAAATTCTTTCTATGTTTTATCAGTTTCTGAAAGAAGTTGAATTTTATAGTTAATTAGAGGTTTGAAACTTTCTCCAGTGAGTAGAAATTTTAATATTATACCAAAGAAAAAGGGCTGGTAACACTTTAAATAAGGTACGCAAAATTTTGCTTCGTTACAGGGAACAACTTAGGGGTAATCAGTAATGAAGCAGGTAAGAATAGGTAGTTAACCAGTAGTTACTGGTGAAAAACGCTCATCGGTCTTTTTTCCGGGAAAAAGGCAATAAGGAACCTTGTAACCTTGTAACATGAAAGCAATAAGGAACGCATCCCAGATGAATGTAGTGCCTGTGGACTCTCTTTTGTAAACTTCATGAAGGATACAGATAATTTGCAACGTCACAGTGATTTAACATCACTGCTTCATCTTGATTTCACTCGTCTGTCACTTCGTCATCCATCGTCAGCATCCGTCCATCTCGAGATGATGGAAAGTGAAGCCTCCTCCCAAGTGCCTACTGAGGAACGAATCTGTTCCTACTCAGTACCTAACCATTAATTACACGTTGTTACATGGCCATTTACCATAAAGGCATTGAGCTTATTCACACATCCTTTTCTTTCATCCAGAGATGGGTGACCAAAATCCTGCAGGTTGCAGTGTTACTTGGCTCAAATCAGTCACTAACAAAATGTTCAATGTTTAGGGTACTTTATTAAATAATCAGAAAGTTATGCAAAAAAACGTTTCAAAAATTAACTTTTACATTTATAAACTTTGAAATCAGCATGCAAAAACACTCTAAAACTACCTATTCTTCCCTGCTTCATTACTCATTACCCCCTAAGTCGTTCCCTAGTAACGAAGCACCATTTTGCGTACCTTATTATAAAGTGTTACCAAAGGGCCTCCATAAACAGCTCCTTAATGGAGAAACTGATTTTAAGGCTGTAAGTGTTTTATTATCTTTGGTAGGTGTTCTAGATAACGCCTCGATCCTTTCGTCTGTGTTTCCGGGTCTCTCCCAGCTGTCAGCAGTGATTGATGGACTCAGGAGCTTCCCACCTCCATTTGACCGAGTTTGCTGCTGTTCAAGCCTCGTAACTCATCCCACTTCCAGAGGTTTCAGCCGTCCGCCATTAGCAAACTTATTAATCATCCTTTGTGACCTACGGTAAATGCTGCAGTTGCTCGTTGTTCTGATCAGAGGGTTGATGAAGATTGCTGGACTGGGTTGGGTATACTCACTTCCTGGTCTTCAGCTATTGACAAAATCTTAAAAAGTCCCAGAATTTCCTGGTAAGTAAGAAAAGAGAAGCTTAAAGCAAAATATCCCGAAACATGAATCCCATCAGTGAATTACTTGTCTGGCGTTATTATTACGATCAGCTCGTTTGCGTTTCTGTGAATTTTGCTCCGGCAGCTCCGTAACCAGCTGATATTTTCAGGAACTGTTGTGAAATTCACATTACTGATAAAAGTGGCAGCTGCAGCACTGAGCCGCCTTATTAAAATGCTAAAACAGGGTTCAGAAAAACAGCTGAAATGCACCATTAGGTTGTGTTATTAATCAGTATAAACAAGTGTATCTTCCTGCTGTGTTGTTTCCAACTCTGGATGGAAATTTATTTCAAAAAGTGGCGTTTTGAGCAGAATCACCCAAAAATGTTAAAATCAAACCTCCGGCTAGATAAAACGGGTACGAACGTTTCTTCTGTCACTGATTTTATAATCGGCTGATCAGGAATGAGCGGTTGTAGGAGAAATTGTGATTTCAGTTTGATTCATGATTTTCTTCTAATCGAGGTTCAATACGATATGGTGGAGCGGTCTGCTACAGAGGGCGCTCTGGGTGTGGTTCTAGGCCTACCGTCACTCTGGAACCAGTTGCCACCCTCAGTTAGGCTGTCCCCATCTCTGCCAGTCTTTAAGAGTCACCTAAAAACCCACCTCCTCCGCTTGGCGTTTCCAGAACATGTTTGATTTTGGCCCTCTTTTACGTTGCATTTATTTCACAGTTTCCATTGGTTCACTCAATCCATTGTTTTACACATTTGTCCTGTACCAGAATGTTTCACCTATTTTGTAATTTGTATTTTGTAATTTGAATTGCTTTTATTTTTGATTTATTCAATATATTTACCTTCAACTGAACCATGTTCAGTGCTTTGGGCTTCCTGACAGGGTTGCGGAAGGCGCTTTATAAATAAAGCTTTGATTGATTGATTGATACCTTGAGGTTAAAGGTGGCCTAATCAAACCCCCAGGTGTGGGTTTTTTTTTTGGAGACAAACGGTTTTGATTGTGCTCAACAGTGTAGGCATCAATTTTCTTTGAGTTTTGTTTAGTTTGCCTGTTTTTCTTACTTTCATAAGTGGAACAACACATCCAAGCATATTTTTTGGACTGCTGTTTTATTCAAGGACATTCCAGCCCAGTAATCATTCTACACTTTTGTCATCCGACAAAAAAATGGCCACAACACAGTATTAACGTCACAGTTGAATAGATCTAGTCATAAAACATTAAAAGCACGACATGTTTTTAAGTTTCTCTCATTTTTATCATTTTTAATGTGCTTGTTAAGCAGCTTGTGATTTTTATCTTAAGAGGTGCGATATTAAAACGCATTGCTCTTGTTCTTGTAACGTCCAGAAATGGTCAGTTTTCACCTACATATTGACCTACATGCCACCAGGGGCGGCGTTAGGCCCGGCTACTTGGGCTCAAGCCCAGAATGTTTTATGAAAAGCCCCGAATCTAAAACGCGGAAGTAACATGCAGTACCAAAGTTCAACAGAGAGGGAGCAGCTGGCAGTAGTTTGTATACAGCATGCCTGAGCCTCCACCACTGAAGAAGAAGCCCTTCAGCAGCCGGCTTCTTCTGCACTCTCTGCCTGAAATGCATGAGTGAAGATGGACATAATGACGTTTTTTAGACCAAAAGTACAACGACAGAACCCCAGCTTTGATGAGACTGGTGTTGACTCAGGTTTGTGAGTCTTATTTGAAAATATTTGTTGTGCTGCTGGTTTGCCTAAAGTTAGCTTACTATCAGGTAAAGTTGTTGGAGAAATAAAGGGAATATTTACTATCATCTCACACTAAACACTAACAGGAACAATACTCTGCCCTGAATATGCTTAATATGTGTGCACGCGCGTGTGTTAAGCCCCGGATCTTCTTCAGTCCTAAATCCGCCCCTGCATGCCACCGGTCATCTACAGACATAAATTCCATTCTCTAAGCTGTATTTTACATTCTATCTTCCAACAAGCCCAGAAGATTCTGCAGCTCTGAACACATGATGAACACCTCTTAACATGGCACATCCCGATTGGTCAAGTGAATCATAATATGAGAATATTAAAACAGGATCACTTGCGGAGTGATTCGAGCATTCTGTGAGATTCAGCAGAACTCCGGACTGGCCACTCTATAACCACCGCATCTCTTGACAAGCGTTCGACAAGCTAAAAGCTGCCTACAGCTGACACCGCAAAATGGTTCCTTCAGCTGCTCTAGACGCAAACTAGTTCCAACATGTGTGCCTGGCAACATCTCTGGACTGGAGCGTCGGCGCTGCGGTTAATCTACTAAACCTCGGTGCCCACAGGTCATCCGACCTTCCTGACCTCCGGATCCGTGAAGAGGATCTCCAAAGAAAGGGTGAGGTAGACACACAGATAGCGTCTGATGCCGTTTTGACGAGAACCAACTTCATAGTTTAATGCAAACCAAATTCTTTTCACACCCAGAACTCAGTTCTTCTAGATACAAGGTTCTGATAAACACACACCATTCAATCACCATACATCCACTTTGATTCATCCATCACAGTAGTCTTACCCCCAAATTCCACTACCTCCGCTCCGGTCCGGTCCGCCCCCGCCTTCCGCAGCCGCTCGCTTCCGAACTCAATTTTTTACTGCTACCCGCTCTACAACGGCTCCGCTCCGGTGCGGAGACCTGGGGGGGGGGGGGGGCAAACAAGCATGCGCGGGATTTTCGAGATCTTGCGATACAGTCCGAGCAATAAACGCGGAAGTTACCCCGGGTTTCCACGGGAGCCGTCAGCAGCACGTCTAGCTGCTGCTTGGCCCTTCCCACGAGACGCGAAGCAGCAGGGGAGCAGCTGTCACCGACAGAGCACGAAGTCACACGAGTGACTTCGTCAGTAAACACAACAAAAAGCAGGAGAAAACTACAACATGATTTGTGTTTTATGTTCTGTCCGTTTTATAATCGCCAATACGGACCTGAAAAACAAAGGAGACCGATAGCTATGTGATAACTTCTCACGGGGCCGCAGTTAGTAACGTTTTTTAAAAGTAAAGCAACCGGAAGGCAGTACGTTCTTTATTCTGAAAATCTCGAGAGCTTCTCTCCATTTCCGCGTCCGATTTCCTGTCTTTCCTTCCCCAAAAATGTCGAAATTGACCCGTTTCAGAGGCGTCGCGCGTAGAAAATAGAACCGGCGCGTTAAGGCCACGACATGCTGCTCCTGAGACGCGGCCGACTCGCGCTGCTGACGGCTGCCGACGGCTCCAGTGGAAAAGGCTCTGTTGACCACAGCGGTTCCTATCAGCAGCTATGACGTACTGCTGCAGTAACGTGCTGCTGACGGCTCCGGTGGAAAGCCGGGGTAAGATCCAAACACCCGTTGTGTGGGAGAAGAATCGAAATAAACTGTTTAATCTGCCCATCATTTGTGTTGAGAGATCAGCAGTGTTTGGATCAACAAAGTGTGACTACTTTGATAGTAGAAACTGTATTTATGGCTTACTTTTGTGCATTTAAACTTCAGCCGCCACTGATAGTTGTTAAAAGTTGTTAAACCTGTGCATATGAAACAAAAAATGCCTTTTGTTTATCGATTTATTGTGAAAAACGGAAGTTGTGCTTGCTCCTTTTCCTGTTGGGCGTTTGTGATTTCTATCCATTGACTGCGGAGGTTCTCCGGCGTCCGGCAAAAATAGGATCGATCCTATTTTTGCCGGATGCCGGAACAGAGGGCGGCGCACGGCGCCGCACTGCCGGAGCACGGCCGCAGTAGTGGAATTGCTCTGATTGACTAGAACGGGACCAATTTTGCTCCGGCGTTCGTGTCGGAGCGGAGCGCAGCGGAGCGGAGGTAGTGGAATTTGGGGGTTACTGTACGTGTTTTACTTTGACCTGTTTGCTCCAGCCCCTCCCTTCTTCTAAATAACCATTGATCCTAGCTGTTGAGCACCATTACTCAGTTGGATATAGTCGTTTTCTATGTTTTACATGCTTGTTTGAAATGCCGTAACGTCATTTTAAAAAGAACAGAAGCTGTGCTTTCAAGCCTACTTAGTACTATTACTGTAAAGCCTGTTCTGCTGCTGGAGAGTCAGTCTCTCTGTCTGTCACTAACCCACAGTGCTGAGGGACAGACAGAACATTAGCGGCACAGATAGACGGCTACAGCTATTATTAACATTGGCTGTAGCAGCGATACGAAAGGGGACAATCAATGGGAAGTTAACCAAATATGCATCTCTGTCAGCTGAATGACTGGACTCAGCTCTGGTGACCCCACCCCCGCTCGCCGCTGCCGCCGTAAGGCTGAAAGCCAGGGGTACACCCCAGATGTATAAAATAGTCAACAGGAAAGATCCTGGGTCAGGCAGGAGCGCTACAAAACACCGCAGTTTTGATCACGTTGTTTGAAATTGCAATTTTGGTCCAAAATCGACAGCTCATTCAGCCCTTACAGCTGGTATTTCCCAGAGTTTGCTCAGTCTCTGTTCACCTCATTTTCAATAATTCAGTGTTTTTGTGTCTCACCGCCTGCAGAACATGAAATCCTTTCCTGGCGTCTGTCAGCTTGGTTTCCTTCTCAGAACCAATAGAATTCATCGTTTCCCATTTTAATCTCAACGAGCTACTTTTTCATTTCCTGCTTTGTTCATTAAATTCAGTCTGAGCCTGTCGTTTGATGATAGTGAGTTCACGCCAGGCAGACGAAACTTAACGTGGTTTTCATCATTTCTGACACACCGCAGTGACAAAAAAGTGACGACAAAATGATTTTTCTTAGCTTTGTGGATGCGTTTGAAAATCGGAAAATTCACCAAATTTTCGAGTTTAATAATTAAAATCTTTGTGCAAAATGTTTAAGACAAGCAGCAAAAATTGGACACATTTTGTTTGATTTAATTTTTTTAGAAGTTTGTTTTTTAGTTTTAATTTTGTTTTCGTCCAGCAAAATTAATTTCTCAGAAAAAAATATATATTTCAGTCATTTTTTTTCTTTTAATGTGTTGTTAAATCTACCCTTACTTTTTAACCTGCTGTTGTTTTATGTGTTACTCAGCTGTTGGTGTGTATGGCTCCTATCTAATTGAATTGTTTACATTGTTTTTAAACTGTGGTACTTATGTTCATGTTTTATGTTCAGCGACCTTGAGAGTCTTGAAAAGCACTTATAAATTAAATGTATTATTATTGTCACCACCAGGGTGTGAATGAGTGAATGACTGTGTTGTGCAGCACCTTGGGAGGTTGTAGAGCCCTAGAAGGCACTATATCAAATAAAGAAATAAAGAAAGCCATCCATCCATACATCCATCCTTCCATCCATCCATCCATCCATCCATTTTCATCCGCTTATCCGGAATCGGGTCGTGGGGGCTGCGGCCTAAGGCGAGAGGCCCAGACTTCCCTCTGCCCAGCCACTTGGGCCAGCTCCTCTGGGGCAATCCCAAGGCATTCCCTGGCCAGGTGAGAGACATAGTCCCTCCACTGTGTCCTGGGTCTACCTTTTGGTCTCCTCCCTGTTGGACGTGCCCGGAAAACCTCACCAGGGAGGCATCCAGGAGGCATACTGACCAGATGCCCAAGCCATCTCCACTGGCTCCTCTCGACATGGAGGAGCAGCAGGTCTACTCCAAGACCCTCCCGAATGACCAATCTTCTCACCCTATCTCTAAGGAAGAGCCTAGCCACTCTTCAGAGAAAACTCATTTTGGCAGCTTGTATCCGCGATCTCGTTCTTTCGGTCACTACCCAAAGCTCATGACCTTAGGTGAGGGTAGGAACGTAGATCGACCGGTAAATCGAGAGCTTCGCCTTTGTTCTGTTACTACTGCTAGACCAATTAGCGGCATTCGATACAGTTAACCATAACATTCTGTTAACTAGGCTGGAATCTTTTGTTGGAGTCACGGGAACTGCGCTAAATTGGTTTCACTCCTATCTGTCTGACAGGAACTTCAGCATCCACATAGGCGATTGCTCTTCTCCTTTTGTCCCACACCCCTGGGGAGTTCCCCAGGGCTCTATTCTAGGTCCACTCCTCTTTTCTATTTATATTTTACCATTGGAAAATATCATTGCTAAACACGGCCTACATTATCACATATACGCCGATGACTGTCAAATTTATATGGCTTAAAATCAACTAAGTTCCATTATCCAGCTCTCAGAATGTCTCTCAGAAATTAAAACCTGGCTAGCTTCCAATTTCCTGAAGTTCAATGACAATTAGACTGAGGCCATTCTGTTCAAACCAAAACATAATCTGCATACTTCTGCTGCCTTTGATCTCTCCCCCCTAAACCTTAATTCATGTGCGACCAGCCTTGGGGTTAAACTGGATGTTGACTTATCAATGAGTGCACATGTAAATACCACTGTTCGATCCTGCTTCTTCCAGCTTCATCGCCTTGCCCGACTAAAGCCCATTCTTAAGAGGCCACACTTAGAATCAGTGATTCATGCATTTATCACTTCCAGACTTGATTTTTCCAACTCGGTTCTAATTGGTGTAAATGTATCTGTCCTAAATCATCTGCAGAAAGTCCAGAATGCTGCAGCCAAATTTCTCTCCAATACAAATAAACACTGCCACATCACTCCCATTCTGGAGGATCTACACTGGATTCCTGTGCAATTTCGAATTCAACACAAAGTTCTAACTTTTATTTATAAAACCCTGAATGGTCTAGCCCCCTTATACCTCTCAGAGCTGCTCACCCCCTACACACCCTCCTCTCCAGAACCCCTGAATAGACCTTACCAGGAAGGCTCAGGAGTGTGATCCCCCTGTAGTTGGAACACACCCTGCGGTCCCCCTTTTTACATAAGGGGACCACCACCCCGGTCTGCCAGTCCAGTGGGACTGCCTCCGACGTCCACGCGATATTGCAGAGCTGCATCAGCCAACACAGCCCCACAACATCCAGAGCCTTAAGGAACTCCGGGCGGATCTCCACCCCTGGAGCCTTGCCACAGAGGAGCTTTTTAACCACCTCAGTGACCTCAGCACCAGAGATTTGAGAGGCCAACCCAAAGTCCCCAGACTCTGCTACCTCACTGGAAGATGTGTCGATGGGATTGAGGAGGTCTTCGAAGTATTCTGCCCACGATCCACAACGTCCTGAGTAGAGGTCAGCAGCACACCGTCCCCACTATAGATAGTGTTGGTAGCGCACTGCTCCCCACCCCGAGCCGAGGATCAGACCGCCAAGGTCCCCGCCCTCAACTACCACCCGTCACACACTGCACCCGACCCCTTTGGCCTCTCCCACGAGTGGTGAGCCCATGGGAAGGGGGACCCACGTTTCCTCTTTGGACTGTGCCCGGCCGGGCTCCATGGGTGAAAGCCCGGCCACCAGGCGCTCGCCAACGTGCCCCACCTCCAGGCCTGGGTCCAGAGGGGGGCCCCGGTGACCCATGTCTGGGCGAGGGAATACGGTCTCCATTTTTATAATTCATCATAAGAGGTCTTTGGGCTGCTCTTTGTCTGATCCCTCACCTTTCTGTTTGCCATGGGTGACCCTACCAGAGGGAGAAAGCCTCAGATAACTTAGCTCCTAGGATCATTGAGACACTCAAACCCCTCCACCACGGTAAGGTGGCAGCCCAAGGAGGGGCACCACCAGGTCCCTCTCCCTGGGCTGCCACCCAGCAGACCCTCGCGATACGTTTGGGCCTGCCTGGTCTGACCGCCATCCTCCCCCACCATCTGAGCCAACTCACCACCAGGCGGTAATAAAGAAAATGATTTTTTATATAGTAAGTAAGTAATCTTTATTTATTTTTTATTTATATTTATACATAGCGCCTCTCAAGATAAAAATCACGAGGCACTTCACAAAAACAAAAATATGTAAATATAAAAATAATTAAAAAAACATTAATAATATGTTTGAAAAACAAAAGAAAAAAAATGTGATTAAAAATGTAAGGAAAGGGAGAGAGAGGGAAACCAGTGGATCCCGAGAAAGGTGGAAGAGGTAGAACAAGCAGAATAAGGAGAGAGTGATGAAGGCCACACCAAAGCCTGAACAGGTGAGTCTTCAGCTGCTTTTTAAAAAAGACCACTGAGTCCACTGATCTCAGGCTTGGGGGAGAGAGGTCCAGAGCCTGGGGGCCACAGCAGCGAATGTCACCTTTGGTCTTTAGCCTGGAGCACTGCACAACATATACAGGTGGTTTACAATTTTAACAGATGGTGCAAATGGCAAAAAAAAAAAAAAAAAAAAAAAAAAACTCGACTTTTTGTATTTTTTACCTAAATTAACAAAAATGGTCTCAGTTCAGAAGCTAAACTAGGATTAGGATGTCTTCACTAATCCATGCTTTCGTTCTTTTTTAAACACAGATACAGTTTTGTTTACCTGTTAGTAGCTACAGTTTCGCCGACGGCTGCCGGCTTCTTCAGGCTGACGCTGATGGTGGCGCGTCACTTCCTTCTCCGTTTATCTGCGGGCAGCAGAGGACGTTGTCGCCCTCTACTGCCCGCTCTCCCCTCTCCAACGATGCAGTCCCATACGTGGTCCAGCGTGTAAACTCCGTCGTCCCTGTTCATGGTCCCACATCCACGTCTCCTTATCTCGATTGCTTCCTTGATCCATCTTTTGTATTTTTGTTGTTCGGTGGTTATGATCCGTGTGCTGTCCCAGTCCATTATATGGTTTTCTCTTAAGCAATGATCTGTTACGGCTGACTTTTTTATTGTACTTTCTGCTTCTTCTTTTGCTGCTCTTGTGTGTTTACGATTTGCCTCTTTCTCACACTCCTTTCTGTGTTCTATTGTCCGTGTATTGAGTTGGCGTCCGGTTTCTCCTATGTATGTTTTATTGCATATTTTGCATGGGATTTCGTAGATGACTCCACATTTTTGTCCAGCTGATATTTTGTCTTTTGGGTGTACTAGTCTGTTTCTAACTGTTGTGTATGGCTTTGTTGGTGTGTTTATGTTGTGTTTTTTCATTGTTGCTCTTATTTTTTCCGTTATGCCTTTGATGTATGGTAGGGTTATCACTGGTTTTGGTTCTTGTCTTTCTGGGTTTCTGGTTCTTTTTTTGGGTTGTTCTTTGCTTTCTGTTTTTGTTTGTTGTTTTCCTTTGTTTATTGCCCATGTCGGCCTGAAGAAGCCAGCAGCCGTCGGCGAAACTGTAGCTACTAACAGGTAAACAAAACTGTTTCTGTGTTTAAAAAAGAACGAAAGCATGGATTTAGAAAGACACAGCAAGAACACACCTAAGATGTCTTCACTAAATTTGTCAGAGTGTGAAAACACTTCCTATAAAGCACACATTGCATCTTTAAATAGCTGCATGGAAGCCACGGCATGCCGAGTAACCATCGGATGGCACGGCTGCTTTGTGTCCATGCAGCTTCATGGTCCTCACACACCAGAAGCAAAAGGTCTCCTCCTGGAGAAGCTAAAGAGAGGACAACACGTGAAGGATGTCTGGCTCGTTCAAAACGGCCACTGGGCAACCATTTCCTACAGTGCTCCAATTCCCCCGACTCCGTGGTGCCAATATGTCCTTTGTGAGCCAAAGCGACTGAGACACATTGCGGTCACCATGGGCTGGAGGAGATATGACGAATACAAAAGGCAGACCTTGTTTGCTTCCTTCCCGTGAGAGAGGAACGTGTGGCTCATTGATATGAGCTTAGCTGTCAAAGACTCCTCCGGTCTCTCTGGAGAGCAGTCACGTTTACTAAGCAGGGTTTTTATTTTGAGTTGTAAGGAGCTGCGCTGCATGCTGCTGAAAACTGGATGAATTTCAAATATTTATTATCCTCAGAGTGCAGCGAGTCTCGCTTTGATAATCAGAAACGCTAAAATAATGAATAGTTTCATGTGATTAACTGAAATAAAACATGTGACTTCATTACTTTTCAGGCGTTTTAGTTAAACACACTAAACAGATGAAGTCTGTAACCTTTATTTATGCAAACTGGAACCTCGACATGAAAAAATGCTGAATCATCCTTAAACTCACCCCGTACATGTACCTGCATGTTTCATGTTCACGGTCGTTCGGTCACATTTTCTTTTACCTTCACATTTATTGTCCGAGTCAAAATTTAAAATGCTTCAGCAAGAATCTCTTCATTCCCAAAAGAAACCGTTTTTTTTTTCTTAAATCTGAAAAGATGATTCAGAGAACAGAACGGATCGGACCTCCCAGATTACAGAAACATTCTCTGAGGCATCAAGTTCACTAATTTTTTTTAACAGGAGCAGAAGCACCACCACTTCTTGGAGTGTTCCTACACCTTCAGTTTGTCTCTTTGTGACGGATCACAACTCAAAGTGACAAATCCAGACAGAAACCTCTCACACTGGTGTTGTGATCATAGTCGAACATCGAGGTCAAGCTGAGTTTATGTTCAGACTCGCCGTTGAGTCAGACTTTAAAGTTAAAGATCAACTTCACTGAAAAAACATTTTTTAAATGATTATTTCTGATTCTAATGGGCCAATCTGAGTGTTTCATGCAGGCTGAACATGAAAATAGTCTCCTACACCGATCTCCTGCATTAGCTTCTGATAGAAAACAGATGGTGAAACTCTAGGATTAGAAAAGCCTGACAGGTCTATGTCACACTGTCACTTAACATTCATGGACTCACCCATCTTGGCTCACAATGGGGAAGGCTGTTGTTGGCTTAGCGTCCAGGAAACAGCACATAACATTGCTGCTAGTAGAAGCTAACTGTTAGCATTAGCAACTCCACTACACAGCAGAAGCTCCTCCGGGCTTGTTTTATTTCTGGAGATAAAACATCAACATTGCAAATAGGGCTGCGCGTTATTAGGAAAACCTGCGATATTCGATAACAGTGCTTAATATTGCGATATCGATATTACTTGCGATAAATGAACAAATTCTAAAGTATGCAGTGTTGATGTCGTGTGACGTCTGCTCTGGGTTCAAAGCAAACAAAAACTAATGCATGAATTCCATTACAACATAACATTTTATTGAAAAAATATGCAGCTGCACCTGCTACTGTATTAGCAGCAAAACAACAAACTGCATGCATGCAGTTTCTCAGTGACTTTAAAACATCACCTCCACCATAAAACTTTTTCTGATGCTCCAAATACAGAAAAACATCCTTACCAGTTTTTTTTAATAAATAAAAAATCAGAAAATAAGTTTAAATGTTAAATAATAGTTAACATCACTTAAATGCAACAGCAAATTCTCTCATTGCTATTGAACATTTTCTCCACTTATGTGGTTATGATATAAGGCAGTTGCTGTCATTGGGAAGTGAACTGTGCTGGGCCAAACTAGGAGAATGTTAAGATTTTTTGAGGGAAAGAGAAAGACAATTGTCTACCTTTCAGAAGAGGAACTGGCAAAAAACTACATGGAAAATATGTGAAAACGTTTGTTTTTAACCCCAAATTGAACAACTTTACCTAGATCTTAAAAAGCAGCTCAGATGATGAAACTGCAACTATGATTCTAATAACAAGCTTGTCGTCGTCATCGTCTTCCTCCGCTTATCCGGGTCCGGGTCGCGGGGGCAGCATCCCAACTAGGGAGCTCCAGACGTCCTCTCCCCGGCCACCTCCACCAGCTCCTCCGGCAGGACCCCAAGGCGTTCCCGGACCAGATTGGAGATGTAACCTCTCCAACGTGTCCTGGGTCGACCCGGGGGCCTCCTGCTGGCAGGACATGCCCGAAACACTTCCCCAGGGAGGCGTCCAGGAGGCATCCTGACCAGATGCCCAAACCACCTCAACTGACTCCTTTCGATCCGGAGGAGCAGCGGTTCTACTCCGAGTCCCTCCCGAATGTCCGAGCTCCTCACCCTATCTCTAAGGCTGAGCCCGGCCACCCTACGGAGGAAACTCATTTCGGCCGCTTTTATCCGCGATCTCGTTCTTTCGGTCGTTACCCAAAGCTCATGACCATAGGTGAGGATTGGGATGTAGATCGACCGGTAAATCGAGAGCCTGGCTTTCTGCCTCAGCTCCCTCTTCACCACGACAGATCGGCTCAGCGTCCGCATCACTGCAGACGCCGAACCAATCCACCTGTCGATCTCCCGATCCCTCCTACCCTCACTCGTGAACAAGACCTTGAGATACTTAAACTCCTCCACTTGAGGTAGGACCTCTCCCCCGACCCGGAGTTGGCAAGCCACCCTTTTCCTGTCTGATAATAAGCTAACAAATTGAACTAGCTCCTCTTAAGATAACCCGGCTATAAGAGCTTCTGACTGACAGTTTATGTGCAGCAGCAAATCAACTATCCTGATTAACGAGGTTATAAAAGCTCATAAATGAAAAATCATTTTGATGTGTGGGGGAACTTTTCCAGGCCCTCTTTAGCAGGGTGGGACTGGGAGGAGAGTGCTGTAGCCTTTTAGCTGGAAGCTAACCGGAGCCTGGGGCTAACGTCACCACCCGGTGGAACACTAGCAACATGAAGGTGGGTTGGTTCACCGGCATGTGTCGGAGTCAGCCCGGTTATTATCAGCTGCTTAATGACACCGAGCGGACTCACGTTCACGTTTGAAAGCAGCGCTGATTCCTGAAACCTCAGCACAAAGTGCGTTCATTGCTCTGAGCCAGCATGACGAACAAGGGAACGGCGCTGATAATGTTCGGGTATTGCTTTCCAAAAGGGTCTACGTAGGGGGCGGGCGTATTACGTGAACGGACCCATCTGATTGGCCGCATATCAGAAGGGCTACATTTGATTGGTCAAATAATACTTCCGCGTAAAAAAACAGAGCTGGTTTACAAAAAGTTGATGTATGACACGGATGGAAATGTTTGAACCAAACATTTATCGCCATTTTTGACGTGCTTTGCGATGGGCCTATCGCACGTCCTGTTATCCCGATGATGATAATTTTTCGATATATTATGCAGCCCTAACTGCAAAGCAGTCGGTGGTTGTCACGTTGCTGTTAGCCAATCAGAAGTGAGATGTTTCAGGAAATTAGAGCCCAGATCTGCTAGTCTGCTACAGAAGACTTGTCCATGCTGATCCAGGTGCTTCTGGGTATTTTTCCCCTGAATACAACTTGCAAGACATTCATTCTCACCAGAGACCACTGCAGATGTTTTCATTAAAGGAGTCGAAGCCCAATAAATAAACATTCTCTTTTTCTTACTCCTTTTGTCACAAATTGATTTGTTTTAAAATAATGCTATTTTTTATGACCTTTATCATCAAAGAACAAAATTCACAGCATGTGCTGTAGAACATTTTGGCATATTTTACTCTTTAGGGGTGTTCATTCAAAATCTAAAGCAAATACTGATGCTTTTAGGAATTAGGAGGAGGACAAAATAAGTCATTATTCCATAAAAAATACTTCATATGTTATTTTTGTTTGCACATTTGGAAAGTTTATTCTCTTTCCAGCTGTTGTGACTTTGATCCTCTGAGGTAAAGCCAAATGAGAAGATTTGGATCTGTTTAGAAGAAGAAAATAGTTGAATGTTTGTTTGTATTGCTCCTTTCAGGATAAAAACCAACATTTTCTAGTGGAAGTTCAAGATTTTGTGCCTTTCTTGAGGCATTTTGTCCTTTAAAAGCATCCAAAGTTTAACTAAAGCGGACGTTTGGCCTTCTCACTGCTCTGCCTGCAGGCGGCTTTGAATTGAACTTCTAATAGATTGATAGGCCGGTTCAGGAGCAATTTACGTTCTCCTCATCGTTACTGTGGCCCGTGCCCGTTTCTGTGCTTCAGCACCATAATGAGGAGCACAGAGGCTAACGTGATTCTCAGTAATTGTGTATTTAGCCAGCTTAATCTGGCAGGGTAATGTTTAAACAAACCGAGGGGGCGAACGCCGTCTCACTGATGATGCCGGCTCGCCTTATGACGACATTTTATAACAGGTGGAGGATAAAAACTCTCAGGTGGATTAATGAGACTCGTGGAGCTCATTCGAGATGCCTCGCTCAAATATGGATTTGCAATTTAGACTTGAGCCTTTTTGGAAATCCGTCAGCTTTGTGTGTTTTATGTGAGACGGCACAGGCTCACTTATAGCTGCTTTTATTATCGTGTATTGATTTGTGCAGGATGTGTAATTACTGACCCCCTTCGGTGTTTTCTTAAATGCTCTTGGCTGTTTGTTTTGAGGCAGCAGCCTGTTACTAAGAAATCAATTATTTGATAATGAACAAAACAACAAAGGAGAAGAAGAGTCTTCTTATCCACTGAGTCACACAGATGAGACTATAAATCAGAAGATTTATAACTAAATTATTTAAAGGACTCACTTGGTGGATAAAAGTTCATTGTGAAGAGTTGTTACTTTAGAGAAATCACAATAATTCAATCATTTTAAAGATTTGACATAAACATTGGGAAAGCATATTGCATCTGTTGTACCAAACAATGAATATCAACGTTTCTCCAGGTAGTTCCTCCCAGATGCTCGTTTAATGATCTTCTGGCTCAATACGAGTTAAAATATGAGCGTTGTGCACAAACACCTGTACACCGTCTGCCATCACCAGCGCGTCCACTACGCAGATCTTTTTGTTTTTTTCTATTCATCCAAAAACAAGACAGATGATTGTTTTTGCTCTGCTCTCAGATCGGTGATTGCTGCTTTACAAATTCTGTTTAGATGGTGTGTAAATTCATCAGAAGTCCTGCGTCAAACCCGGTTTGTTGCTAGGTAACAAAACGCCTCCTAAGACCGCTGTTATTTCTGAAAACTACGTCAGGTTTTTCACACTTCCAAGAATAAGTGCTGCGCTCTCAAGCTGCTTTGTTAGATGAAAAAGCTGAGGAGTAAAGCAAAATCATGTCAGCTTAACTTCTGATGAGACAGGAGACTTTGGTAGAAACAGAAGTCAGCTCTGGTTGTCTGCCACAAGAATTAGTCTGCAACGTGACACAATACGGGTACAGGTGAATCATATTTGGAGAGAAAACAATGTGCCGTGTTCATTTGATTACTGCTGAACAGCTGGTTCATAGCGGTAAAACGACACATGCTTAGGAGCAGAAATATCAAAAACCTTGTAATTCTCAACGGGTCTTTGTGACACTGCTGCGTTCAATTCTGGCTTTTTCTGCAGGTCACCAAAGTTTCATGTCTTCACTTTTTCCCACTAGTAGCTTTATTCAAAAAGATCCGCAAAACGGGGAAACTGACAGCATTTCTTCAAATTACTTTTTGACATTTCCGAGTGCATCGTGTTCCCTGGCGCTTTGTGATTTTCTGTTTGGGCATGTGCTCTCTGTGAGTGGAGCGAGGCAGCAGACTGAATAATAAAGCAGTTGTGTCCTTACAGGCAAAGGGGAAGAGCTGGAGTCAACAGTCGAGTCTTTTCCAAACCCAAGCCGGCTTTGATCATCCTGTCCAAGCCGGAGAGGTGCATTAAAGCCACTGGGGTAGCTGTTTTTCTTTTATGATGCTAATGCAGGAGGCTGAAGATGATGAATGCAGTCTGGGTCAGAAGGATTTGCTTCCTCGTGTTGTTAGACCAGAGTGTCTCCAGATATAAGATTGAGCCCGTCTTTTCTTTTGATTATCAATATTTATTAATAAAAAGTCATTAGAATGGTAATAAAAACATATTTTAATTGAACATTTTGCATTTAAGACAAGCCCCCACAATGCGGGTGAAAAAACCCGGAAATGAAATAAATTGCAGTTCCACCCTCATCCGCTGGGGGCTGGTGTCAGAAGCGAGCAAATCCTCATTGACTCCCATGTTAAAAATACCAATTTCGGAATTTTGGAATTTCGGAAATTCCAAATAAACATGTTTACAGCCTGGTTCCAAAACATGTTTTAGATTTAAATGATCTAGTTTACACTCATGACAACTCTTGAGGGGGGTGAATTTTTTTTTGTCGCTCTTCTGTTTACGTGTATTAAAAGCCTAAAATTCTGTATAATTAATGAGCATCAGACCCACGTGACCACAGAGCTAGCTCCGTGGAAAGGCCTCAGTAGAGCCTCGGTCTGGCTTGGAAACTGTTCCGGGATTTTGAGTCTCTGTGTTTGTGTATTCTTGTTTGGATATTTTTTGTGCAATTGTTGGACAAAATGACTTGCTGTGGCATTAATTGCACTAATAGAGCGTCCAAGGAGTCTCCACTTCATTTTTTTCGGTAAGTAAAATTATATTTATGTATTTCAGGTCACTGCCGAGCTGAGCTTAGATTTTAACATGTACTGTTTAACCATGAAATTTAAATGTAATAGGGTAAAACCCAGTGCATTTAACATAATGCTGCACTTTAGAAAATGGGTTGAAATATAACATGTTGGTGGAGCTGGGTTCCCACTATCGGCTTGTGGAGCTCTCGGGAGACCGATGTTTTCCACCGGTTCTCCCCTCCCCGCAGCTCGGCGCATCTCTGTGATCGCGGCTTCTGTCTGCTGCGCGGCTGCCGGCTTGTGGAGCTCTGGGATGAAAACCTTTCCACCCGATTCTCCCCAGCGGCAGCTCTGCGCATCTCAGATCATAGTGGTGCTTGTCTGCTGTGCGGCTGCCGGCTTGTGGAGGTCTCGGAGACCTCTGTGTTCCACCCGGTTTTACTCAGCGGTCAGCCCGGCGTATCTCTGTCTCAGAAGCTCTGGTGTTGTGCACAGTTAACTCCGGTTGTAGCTAGGTTGCTACCTCCGTTAGCTTAGCTCCCACCTCCGCGTTGGCTTTGGGTTAGCTTCAGGTTAGCTTGTCGCTAGTTCGACCGGGTGTCGTCAGTTGATCCCAGCCTTACAGCCCCACCCTCAGCTCCACCTCTCTTCCCTTTTGTGGAATTGTCTGGGCTTGACGGAACCTGTGACATGGTCAAAATGGCGGTGGTGGCCACCTACCATTTAGCTTCAAAAACGTGTTATTGAAGCCTATGGAAACCCATTGTCCAATATTTATATGTAGATGATTTAAGAGCATCCATTCAGAATCAGAATGGTGGGAATGAATGAGTTTTTTTACCATGCTTGGATCCGACCGACGCTAAACACAGACAAATACAGTTTGGTTTGTTGAAAGGTGAGTCGAGAAGGGCATGCTCCTGTGTGAGGAGGTAGACGTTAGTAAGGGGGTGGGGTAGACAACAGGATTATCAGTCTTACACATTAATGTTCAGGAAATGCAAACAGCTCACCTCTGATTGGCTAACTGCAACACAACATAGCATGAGGTGATCAGTAAACAGTGTAAGGTTGCTTGTTTGCTCCACAGAAACACAACTCAGCACAAAAAGGGTGTCGCTGGACATTTTGCTCAGTTTTATGGCTTTCTGTCAGACTCAGAACCAGGAAATGGCTTCAGGCAGTGAAGCAGAAGGCAAAAGACTGTGGAGCAACCAGTGACTCCGCCCCCTAGCCAATCAGTCGCCAGAATCACGATGCCGGCCCAACTCAGCCTTGCCAGGTAGCGCAATGGAGCAGGGACTAAAAGAAGGGAAGAAAGTAGAGGGGAAATCGGGCAGATTAAGGACTGAAGAACATCCGGGGCCTAACACACGCACACACACACGCGCGCGCACACACACACACACACACGTGACATGCACTAGTCAACATCATATACCGGTATGTCTTGTACCACATAATTTTTAATCTGAAGCTACATATAAAGCACTTTCAGGGCAGAGTATTGTTCCTGTTAGTGTTTAGTGTGAGATGATAGTAAATATTCCCTTTCTTTCTCCATCAACTTTACCTGATAGTAAGCTAATTTTAGGCAAACCAGCAGCACAACAAATATTTTCAAATAAGACTCACAAACCTGTGTCAACACCAGTCTCATCAAAGCTGGGGTTCTGTCGCGGTACTTTTGGTCTAAAAAACATCCTTATGTCCATCTTCACTCATGCGTTTCAGGCAGAGAGTGTAGAAGAAGCCGGCTGCTGAAAGGTTTCTTCTTCAGTGGTGGAGGCTCAGGCAGGCTGTATACAAACTACTGCCAGCTGCTCCCTCTCTGTTGGACTTTGGTACTGCATGTTACTTCCGCGATTTCGATCCGGGGCTTTCTATGAAACATCCAGGGCTTCAGCCCAAGTAGCCGGGCCTAACGCTGCCCCTGGGGGAAATACTGAACCGTGCCTTTGGGAACAGTGGTCGGACCGAGCTGCTCCGGTCCGAGTTACTCTGAGTAGTGTTCCTGGAAAACTGCCTAAAAAGTATTACACGGTTTGTCGGTTAGGGTTACCAAAAAATAGTTTTTAATACTTCAGCTATTTCCTTAAAAGTGGGTTTCAGCGATTATGAACTTTCACCTTGGACAGCACCCTGCTGACCAGAAATCCCACCTAACAGTTCTGTTGGGCATGTGTGTGTGTGTGTGTGTGTGTGCGTGCGTGTGTGCGTGCAAGCCTGCGTGTGTGTGCGTGCGTGTGTGTGTGTGTGTGTGCGTGCGTGCGTGTGTGCGGGCAAACCTGTGTGTGTGTGTGTGTGTGTGCGCGCATGTGTGTGTGTGTGTATGAGTGTGTGCGTGTGTGTGTGTGTGCAAGCCTTCATGTGTGTGTGCGTGCGTGTGTGTGCATGCGTGTGTGTGTGCATGTGTGTGTGCGTGCCTGCGTGTGTGCAAGCCTGCGTGTGTGCGTGCGTGCCTGTGTGTGCGTGCGTGCGTGCCTGCGGGTGTGTGCGTGCGTGCCTGCGTGCACATGTGCGTGTGTGTGCGTGCCTGCGTGTGTGCGCGCGTGCCTGCGTGCACATGTGTGTGTGTGTGTGTGTGTGTGTGTGTGTGTGTGTGTGTGTGTGTGTGTGTGTGTGTGTGTGCATGTGTGTGTGTGCCTGCATGTGCGTGTGTGTGTGTGTGCGTGCATGTGTGTGTGCGTGTGTTCTATACATGCTAAACGGCTGTTTACTCTGCCGGTATCTAATTTAAATGCTAGCAGTTAGCTTCTTAAGTTTGTTTTCTACATAAAAGAACCAGAAAAGTTTGCATGAATTACCTTGAACTATATTTTTTATGAAGTCATATTTCTGAGTGTCGGATGTACAAATCACAGATTAAGCTGCCGTCATTGTCAAACCCCAGTAACCAGACCTTTGTGGGGCCTTTCTCTTTGGAACAGCATTTTGTAGCAACGAATCAGTGAGGATAATAAATACAAGTGTTTCTGGGCTTCTGCATCGTGTTATTTTTCGTATACATACTGGGTTCCAAATATTAGAATAAAGCTGTATGAATACAGTCTGTTTACTTGTGACCTTTTCTTCCTGAACAGGAATACTGTTAATCTTATTCTCGGCATCATTTGCCAAGAACGTTTTCGGTTAAAAACAAGGACATTCTATTATAGTTCGTACCATGTCACACGACCGCGCCGGCTTCGGTTACAAACGCCGGCAGCACACAGATACTTTTAAAAAGGCTGACTCAGGAAATCAAGGGCAGTCGATGCAGCTGTGCTTGTTTTTAATAATGTTTTCCATAAGGATCAAAAATCACAAACTTGTTTGTGAAAGCCAGAAGGAAAGTGAAATGAGTAGGTTTAACCATTTATGCTCTCTTAATGCTTCCGAAAAAGAAGCGGAGAAGCTGACATTGCACAGCTGCAACAGTGTCCTCTGCTGCTGTTACCATGGAGACGACCCCCCCTTGGCCTAGTTTAGTTCGCCTGGCCTTCCCTGGTACATAAACATGAAAGCAGTTTATAAAGTGCTCTATGGAGAGCACACGCACCTGTTCAGATTTTACATTTTGCAGCCATAAACTTGAGGGAAGCAAAAACGTTCTCTGAGACTTAATGGCGAGGAGACGATCACCGTGCAGTCGTGCGTCTGTTTCTCTGAATCTTTTGTGTACGGTTCCTCTTTATCCTTGAAAATCACCTGAAAAGATGCTCTTTGAGTCGGCTGTCTATCCAGCCTTTATATCTGTCTCTGCTCTTTGTTTGTGACTCATCTCCTTTTCCTACGCACTGATATAAGATCCCCAGGCTTTGTGTGAGACCTCAGGCATGCTTATGAGTAACAATAACCTTGGCTAAGCCGCCTCCAGTAGATGGATAAACCACAGCGAGAGTGACTGAGTTGAGCTGGAAGACAGGCATCCTTAGAGGCAAGATGGAAGCCTCTCTCAAATGGGGGTGTGCCAGCTAAACCACAACACGACTCAGTCTGGAACACCAACTGTAGCATTTGGGCTCTTTTGGCTGAAAAAGCAGATTGTTGGTTCTCATTTAACATTCACCTCTGTCCTAAAGTGATTAAAAACACACTGCAGCAGTAGTTTAAAGGTCAACTTTACTTATATTTACTTATATTTACTTATATTTTTAATACATGCAGTGGTCTCTAGTAGGAATGGATGACTTGTAAGTCATTATCTGGGGAAAAAGAGCTCTGGTGCACCTTTTTGAGGACAGAAGTCAGCCATAGAAGAAAGTGGCAGAACACGACAGGATTTGAAGTCTTGTTTCCTGATATTTGGACATCTCACCTCTGATTGGGTAACAGCAACGCAACTCTGCCGCTGACTGTGTTCTGTGATGCTGATGTTTTATCTCTACAAATAACACAGGTCTGGAGGAGTTCTGCTGTGTGGTGGAGTTGCTAACAGGGGTTGTATCAACTTGTCGACTTCACTGCTCTGTAGTGACTTTTTATGCCTGTCGTAGACTAGTCACTGTCACGTGATAATGACCGACAAGAAGCAGTCCTCGGAAAAGACAGCAGGTGACGAGCCCCTGTGCGTTGGGAGGCGACGCGCTGTGCCAGAGCGTCGGTATCTGACGCCCGCGGTAAAACGGACATTTGACCGAATTGTGACCCATGCAAAGCTCTGATCGTTGACGCGCTCCAGACATCTGCGTCCTGAGCACGGCCACAGTAACATTATTAAATCAGGTGTCGCCACCTCAAAAACAAATTTAACACGCGATGGTTCGTGTCAGTTCATTTCCTTTTATGTTGTTCTGTCTTTTATTTGCGTCTGATGCTTTTCGCTGCTGTGGAGCGGGGCGCATCACCTGTTTTGTCCTCCGGTGTTTTCACCTCACTGATGCGGCCGGCGAGCAATTCAATTTCAATTCAATTCAAGTTTATTTATATAGCGCCAAATCACGACAAGAGTCGTCTCAAGGCACTTCACATAATAAACATTCCAATACAGGTCAGTTCATTAAGCCAATCAGTAAAAAGTTTCCTATATAAGGAACCCAGCAAATTGCATCAAGTCACTGACTAGTGTCAGTGGACATGAGAAAATGTAAATTTGGTTTGTGTGATTGAGGATAAAACATGTTATAGGAAAATGGCAATGACACTCAGTGTAGGTAAAATATATATATATTTTTGTTTTGTCTTTCTTGAAATTTGATTTGGGGGGGATTATATAAGCTACCAGAGCTTCGTTCCCTTCCCATTGAACATGTTCTACATGTGTATATGTATATATATATATATATATATATATATATATATATATATATATATATATGTATATGTATGTATATATGTGTATATATATATATATATATATATATATATATATATATATATATATATATATGTGTGTGTGTATGTATATATGTATGTGTGTATGTGTATATATGCATATACATATGTGTGGGTTTCTTTTTGGATACTTTTTGAATGCTTTGGGTTGTCTATTGATTTGCATGCATGTTCAATAAAGAAAGAAAGAAAGAAAGAAAGAAAGAAACTTTAAATCTGTAATGCAGATGCTTCTATAAGGGCTGCATTCCATTTCTACACGGTAGTTTTCAATGCAGACTGTAGCTTTCATTACTGTAGAAAAAGAAGAGCTGGTTTGTACATAATTTACTTTATTTGAGTTCCTTCATGTTCCGTGTGAGATGCAGAAGCCCTCCTAATAACTCCTCCGGGCAGCTAGCTCAGGAGGTGGAGAGGGTTGTAGGATCGATCCCTGCTCCCAGCAGAGAGGGCAGCTGATAAATGGTAAATGGTTAATGGCCTGTATGTGATATAGCACATCTAGAGTCCTGGAACCCCCCAAGGCGCTTTACAACACAGTCATTCACCCATTCACACATAAGTTCACACCCTGGTGGGGATGAGCTATGATGTAGCCACAGCTGCTCTGGGGCGCACTGACAGAGGCGAGGCAGTCGAGCGCTGGCGTCACCGGTCTTTCCGACCACCAGGTGGGTTAAGTGTCTTGGCCAAGGACACAACGGCAGTGACCAGCTGAGCAGGGCTCAAACCTGCAACCTTCCGATTACGGGGCGAGCCACCATCACCCCAGCTGTTGTGTCCTTGGGTGAGACACTTCACCCTCCCTGCCTGCTGGCGGTTGAAGAGACCGGTGGCGCCTGTGCTCGGCAGCTTCGTCTCTGCCAGTTAACCTCAGGGCAGCTGTGGCTACGTTGTAGATCATCACCACCAGAGCAGAGCTATATAAAGAGCAGATTTGGGGGGGGGGGGGGGGGGCAATGCAGCTGTGTGGGCTCATAAATTTCACGATTGTATGGAAAGATGGACCTGAATTCAGAATAAATAAATAAATGTTTACAGCTGAAACAAGCAAAAAGGGTCAAAATGCTAAATATGAACATGGCTGCAGGGTTAAACATTGTTTCCTCACAGCAAGATGGTTGCAGGTTCAAAACCAGGCGGCAGCCTTTAAGCACGGGCTTATCACGTTCTTAAGGTGTGCCGTGGGATTGAATTTTGAGAGGGAAAAAGAACTTTATCTTTAGGGAGGAGCTGTTACAAGAATGAGAAGAGGCTAGATGATGGGGTGAAACTGCTCCAGTCTACAAATCGGGAGAAGAGGACTTAGCAAGTAACTACAGGCCTATTGCCATCCTCCCGATAGTCTCAAAAATCCTAGAAAAGATTGTAGCTGAGCAACTAATGGATCACTTAGAGTCCAACCAACTGCTTTATTCACAGCAGTTTGGCTTTAGACAGAAATACTCCACAGAATCTGCAAATTGTTATCTGCTTGAAAAGATCAAACCTTCTCTGGATAAAGGATGTGTTGTAGGGGCAGTGTTTCTGGATCTAAAAAAGGCTTTTGACACAGTAAACCATAGCATCTTACTTAATAAACTAATGCAATTTAAAATATCACCTGAAGCTTTGAAATGGTTCAGTTCATACCTGGAGGGTAGACGGCTGTGTGTTAGGGTTAATGAGGTCAAGTCAAGTTTGCTTGCAAACAACATGGGTGTACCACAAGGATCCGTGCTTGGTCCATTGCTGTTTACAATGTACATTAATGACCTTCCGATGAGCTGCTCAGGCGTCAACTGCCCGATGTATTCTGATGACACCGTCATTTATGTGTCCACAAAAACACCTGGCCTGGCAGGAGAGTGCCTGATGCAGGCTTTATCAGACATCTCAGAATGGCTAGAGTCATCCCACCTAACTCTTAATGTTAAAAAAAAACTGTGTCCATATGCTTCTCCATGAGAAACAGGCCTGATCAGGAACTATTTCAGGTTAGGATTAAAGAGGAAATCATTGAAGTAAGGAGTGATGTGAAGTACCTTGGGATCATCCTAGACAAACACCTAAAATTTGACAGTCAGGTTAAGCCTGTCTGTAATGAGGTTAAAACAAATTTAAACTGCTTCCATGAACCTGTCACACCAAACTGCTAAATTGTACATGCATGCACTGATCTTTCCCCACTTATCATACTGCATTACATCATGGTCACAGGCTTCATCCACCACTCTAAAACCTATAGTCTTAATATACAAGCAAGCAATAAAAATTATGGACCAGAAACCATTGAAATGGCATCACTGCCACATTTTAAGGAAACATAATCTTCTCACTTTTGAAATTTTTATTAATTTTAGCACTCTAAGATTCTTTTTCAATTGTCTAAATGATAACTTGTCTAAACTGTTCTCTACTGTGGCCGTCAAGACGTCAGAGCTCTCATAGAACGATCACTCGAGCCGCCACCTGCGGCGATTGTCTCGTCCCGCGGTGCAAGACTTCTTCTGGTCAGTCTGCTCTTTCTGTAAAGGGGGCCAAACTGTGGAACTCTCTACCTGCTGACCTAAAACTAGAAACGGACAGTAAAGTTTTTAACAAAGAACTCAAAAAATGGTTAAAGTCTAAACAACAATGTCTACATGAATAGTTATAAAGTCTTGCATTGCTGCTCAAATTGCCTTGTTTTATACTTTTTATTCTTTTTTATTGAAAATTGTTTGCAATTTTAATCTGTTTTCTCTTTGATTTATTGTTGATCTCTTTGTATTTTATTTAAATGTACTCTACTTTTTAGAAAGGTTCTATGGACAAGTGTTGTAAATTAGCACATGTGCTAACACACTACACAATGCATCTGGTTCGTCCAATGTAATTGCTGTGTCCATGTCAAATAAACATCACTCATCAAACACGATCCTGTAAAAATCAGCTGATCACATGAAAACAGAATCTTAATCATTAAAATAACAAATCAGAACCCACGACAATAAAAGAAAGATAAAGCTCAAGAAACCCCTAAATGACGCCTTTCAAGTACAAGTTACCGCAGGAGAGGTTGCATGAGCGTCCCACCCTGCCTCAGGAGAATTAGTTGTGATTTTAAATTACCTTTAGCTTGATGATACTAAAAGTATGTGCACTAATTACTTTACCATCCTGCAACAACTCCCCTTACTCACCGATGTAATTTGTAAATCACCGCCTCCTCATGAGGAGAGATTACCGTTCACAGTCACTCATAATTACTCTCACAGTGAGCAGCCACGAAATGCATTCATGTCGAAACGCCGTCGCTCATCCAGCTGCTCAAGTTCACTGGCTCCAGAACTAGATTCAAACTCGTGATTAGGACACCATGTTTTGTTGTTGGGATAGAAAGTAGCAGGAAGCATGAGAATGGTGACGAGGTCAAACTAGCCTCTCTCTGAACCCGGCAGGATTTAAATTCTGTCCTGAGTGAATATTTTCAGCCAGCTGCATGCAGCAAGGAGTAAAACCTTCTAATGAAGAGCAGAACAAAGCTTCAGGGTGACAGCAAAGGCTGGAAGATGGCCTGTGGCTGAGAAGTGGAGCAGTGTTCACATATAAACCTTTTCTTTTTAGTTTTTTGAAGCAGCTTAGACTTACTGTACGTTTACGATCAGTCAACTTAACTTACAGTCAACTTCAGGGTTCATTTCAAGATCCTGGTTCTGGTCTATAGGGCCTTACATGGACAAGCACCATCTTACATTGGTGATCTTCTTAGTCCCTACACCCCCAGCAGGTCCCTGAGGTCCAGGGATCAAAGCCTACTGGTTGTGCAGCACCAGGCTAAAGGTCAAAGGTGACAGATCATTTGCTGCTGTGGCCCCCAGACTCTGGACCTCTCTCCCCCTGAGCCTGAGATCAGTGGACTCAGTGGTCTCCTTTAAAAAGCAGCTGAAGACTCACCTGTTCAAGCTGGCTTTTGTATGACCTTCTTCACCACTCTCTCTTTATTCTGCTCTCCCCACCTATTCCACCTTCCTCAGGATCCACCGATTTCCCTCTTTCCTATTCACTCTCTCTCTTTCTTAACATTTTTTTAATCAAAATTGCCTATTTTTGCTCTTTTTAATTTATTTTTAAACATTTTCCAAATGTTTTTTATATTTTTGCATTTTTTGTTTTTGTGAAGCGCCTCGTGATTTTTACCTTGAGAGGTGCTACAGAAATTATATTTTCTTCTTCTTCTTCTACAATGAAATGTACGGTTGGCTTAGAATATGTTCACAGTTTGGAGCCCGTTGGAGCAGATGGTCGGCATGGTGGAGACCTGTACTCACGCAGATCTGCCTTACGTGGAGGTGCAGCTTATAGTACGGAGGGCTATTGCAGTGTTGACGATTCCTTTGGCTTTCCATAAATACTTTCTTACCAACATTCCAGTTCACACATCCGAGTGGATCCGATGAGCCAATCAGCGAGGAGGAGCAAAGAGCTCTGACTTTATCTATTTATAGATTAAAATAATTTGGCGCTTCATATCTAGGTCACTTAGCACACCTGTGACTAAAGCATCTAACCGTGACGATTTGGCATCAAGTGGAAGGAATCCAGGAGAACCAGTTTCCACGTTAAGCTCGCTAAAAGCTTCCAGATGATTATTAATCTGCGTGTAGATTAACTGGCAGCCAAAGATGACTGATTATGATTTTTTTTTATTGTGATAAAAGCTTTCTGGTAAATGAAAGTCCAGCAGCGACTCAGAATGTCTGAACCAAAAACATCCACAAACATCAAACCTGAAGGAGACACATGAGCTCGCCCTCTGAGTGTTTTATTCACAAAATTAAACTAAAGTTGAAATAAAGCTGCCGTTTACACGTTTACCTTTTAAGCAGTAATGTTATTTTAACTGTTGGATTTACTCAATAAAGGTGAAACTTAGAAAAATAATCCCTTTAGTTCTTTAGAGTATAACTGCAATTGTGTCGAATTATATAATCTATTCTACCACAGAACATATAATAAAATAAGACACGTGTCCCTTCAGCTGTGGTTCCGTTACTCTCAAGCAGCTGTTGCGTGTCCATTTCTATTTAAAGTTTCTTCATCAAGCTTTGGTTGCAGAAATGAATATCTGTGCAGACAAGGCTCCGTTTCTGCACATGGGCTACCATCTCTGCAGGTTTGGTGACATTTTAAAAGGTATAAGATATTTGTCTTTGATGAAGTCATGTGTCCATGATCCGGTAGCTAATGGTGGCTTCCTCTTGGTAAAGGTGTTAATGAGACCCTGTGATTAAAGTTTGCTACTTTAGTCTATTTTTATAAACAGGTTACTCTCTCGTTCCCGTTCCGTGACAGTCTGTTTTCCAGTTACGGATCAGCACCAGAATATTCTAGATGACGAGCAAAGACGAGTCATACACAGTATGTATGAGTAAATAATGTCGTGTCAGCTAGCACTCGGTAGGGAGCACTTACTACACTTATTACGGTAGTATATCACTGGCTATAGAGGAAGTGTGGTTGTTTGTCGTCTTGCTGTTATCTTGCTGTTATTGTTCTGAATGACTCTGTCGCGTGCCCGTCCCATTTACCGGTTCCTTTAAAACCCAGTTCCGTTAGAACTAATGAGACGGTGCATCCATCAGGGTTCGGGGGTGTATCGACGAGTATAATCGTACCAGACCCGGGTTTGGACTACCTAATTAGAATCTTGTCTTTTATTTTAAAGGTGAAATGACTTGCACGAATAGCCAGCCCCAGAGTACTACACTTCTTTTAAACTCGTTACCTTTTGGTTAAGATACTAGAGAGAAGTCTGGAGGCAAGCCAAGCCTCTCAGCAATTGTTTGGATTACCCGGAATTAATTGCGCCTCTAACAGCTTATGTGGGAGGTTGGTAACTATAAAATGATTTATGCTAGTTGATCAGGCTATCATAAGTTTATCAATTTATTTATTAATCCAACCTTCCAGCTGATTAGAGACTTTTTCAACCTGCAATCAGAGCCAAAATAACCTCGAATATTTTGCTTTTATCGCCCTTAAGACAACTCGTTACTCGCAAGGAGGGGGAAGTTAAAACTTCCCTTATCTTAAGGTTTCTTTATATTATTCTGTTATAAACTGTAAAGTAAGTCCTGATAATTCAGAGACCGATCTTCGACATGCTTACCTCTGTGCAATTATGGCCAGGGCCCCAAACGTGAAGCTTTAGAGAAAACCTGAAAGAATCAGGATTATGTTTCTTTTTCAAAAAAGGTTTATTACAAAATCAAAATACAAAAATGGGTAAAGTGAAAAACAACTACTATCCCCCACGGAGGAATTAGTTCAAAATGATTAAATAAGAGTTAGTTTACACCAGCTCTTGTCTTCTCAGAATCTCCCCAAGAACGAAGCCCCGCTCGATCTGAGCTGCATCCTTTTATATCACTTCTGAGACTGCTCTAAACAATGTAAGAGTCACAAGTCATTCTCTCCTGACAGTTTAGGTCAAGGGGTCATTTACCAGATACACTTTTTTAGCTCTACATAAGACATTTGGTATCATTTTCAATACATGCAGTATTCACATGAGGGCACAAAAGTTACATTCTGCACTCCTGGAATGAGAGCACAGGTCATAAATCTTCATGTTGGTAGCAAATTGTAGATCTTCCTCCAGCATTCCTGAGAGCTCCTGGGTCCAGCTGGACTTCTCCTCACTCCATGCCATTCCTTCTTTTCCCGCCAGAGGTGGAGTTAGGGGCGGGCCCAGGGGTGTGTCCATGGGTGGATCCAGAGAAGACAGCTTGTCTTTTGACCCTTTGCCTAGTTCTGTCCTCACCAGCAAGTCCTGAACTATTGTCCTCTTGACCCTTGTGTGACCCTTGTCTCTGACCACTGTTTCTAAGCCTTGACCGGCTGCTCGGACTTGCAACAACTCATTAAAGGAAGTAAAACGCCAAGACTGACTCATTATTTCCTTCACACACACACACATTTCACTGTAATATTGAGTTGTTGCAACTGGAAAATTTGATATTTTATTTGCACCATTCACATTGTTGGCATTGTTAGCTCAATGTTAGCCTCTAGCCATCTTCGCCCGATATTAAAGTAAAACAAAAAGATGGTGTGGCTTCTTAGGTGTTCAAGAAATAACTTCTGGGTCGCTCCTGTTTTCTGGCTTTCGTTCATTCAACAACTCTGAAGATGTTTGCCTGCTGGTGTCAAATTACAAATCCTGGTGCTGGTGTTCAGCAACTTGATGGGCTCACTGATTGTAAACAAAGTCTACATCCCTTATTATTATTATTATTATTATTTTGTTTTTAATTGTGTTTTTAAGGAGAAAAACACCTCCCACCCAGCTGAGAATACAATTTTTTTCAATATCGCCTTACTTCCAAAACAACTGAGACATTAGACTGTTTTGTGATTATTTCACTGCAAAATCTCAATGACATCTTGATTCTGACTGACTCTGGCTCCCATGTGCTGTTACTCCTACTCGACCTGACTGCAGCATTCGACACAGTAGACCACACCATCCTACTTCACAGACTTGAATTTTGGGTGGGTGTGACCGGTACTGCCCTCGAATGGTTTAAGTCGTACCTTAATGGTCGGTGTTTTAGTGTTCCTGTTGGAGACTGCCCTTCTCCCAATGTCCCACTTCCATGGGGAGTACCACATGGCTCCATCCTCCTCTTATTTTTTTTATGCTGGTAACAAGCCTTACAGATTTACTCTCAGGTGGAGCATCAAAGCATCTGCTTTTAATGTCACGCCTGATACTTAAAACTTTATTGTTATTGATTTTGAATGCTTTGTAATTCCGACCAGACACGGAGATAGAGGTGAAAGAGAAAGGAAAAGACAAAAGTTGGGAAGAGAGGGGGGAAAGGGGTGGGGTGGTGGTGGTGGTTGGGGGGGGGTCCACAAAAATAAACAATAATGAACAAGAGTCTGCTTCTAGACCTGCAGAAAGAGAAAGAGCAGGAAAAAATGGGACACACAACAATGCATCAGGAGCAAGCTATCACTGCGTCAACCTGATGATGAAATATAAAATCAACATTGTTTAACTGAACAATCACACGATAATAAATCATAGTGCATTTAGTGGCAACGACAGCCTTAAGACAAGTGTTGAACGTGCCCAATACCATGCTTTTGAGAGCACCATGTGAGCACCTGTGTGTGTGTACATGCGCTTGTTTATGTAAGGTTTCTCTATAGGAATGTCTAATAGAGAGCGTGAGGGACCACAGATCCGCCCCCCAAAGATGCGCAGGAGACGAAATTTACTTTCATGTCTCGAAAACTCAGTTATAAAATACTCAAAGGTTATCATAAAGTGGTCCAAGAGGACTGGATTATGTGGAAAGATCGTTATTTTCTCACACTCTATGTCATAAGTCAGCACAAGGTCTAATGTATGATGGCAGGAGTGGGTGGAGCTATGTATTCTTTGAGTAAAACCAATTGAGTCTAAGATATTACTAAAGGCTACATTGAGGCTATCATTTTCAATGTCCACATGAATATTAAAATCCCCCACTACAATGACCTTATCAGTATTTAGCACCAAATCTGATAAAAAATTAGAGATCTGATCCAAAAACTCAGAATAAGGGCCTGGTGGACGATATAAATCTACAAACAAGAGTGGTTTTACAGTTTTGCAATCTGGATTAGGAAAACTAAGAATAAGATGTTCAAACAAACTGTAGCTATTAATTGGTAAGGGACTGATTAATAAGTCCGAATGAAAAATGGTTGCCACTCCTCCTCCTCGCCCTGTACTTCGAGCAATGTGATGATTTAAATAATTTGAAGGAGTCGACTGATTTAAGCTAACATAGTCCTCTTGCTGCAGCCAGAATTCTGTGAGAGAGAGCAAAGAGATCTGATTATCACAAATCAAGTCATTAACTAACAAAGTCTTAGAAAAAATGGATCTAATGTTCAACAACCCACATTTAATTTTTCAAGTTTTCTGCTCAGTTGAATTTGTTCTAATATTTATGAGATTTCCATGGTTTGCTTTATTAAGCCTGATATTTAATCTGCTGGAGTCTCTAATGCCACATTTCTGACTATGGAGCTGCCAATGATCAGAGTCTGCTTGTCAGTGGGTGCGTCACTGAGCGGGGAAAATCTATTAGAAACGTGGACGGGTTGGTGGTGGCCCACGGGCTGGGTTCTATGCTTCCTGCGTACCGTCACCCAGCCGGCCTGAGGTCCCGGGTTCTACTGGAGGACCGCTACGGGGTGGTTCTGAGCTAGTTAGCCCCGCGCTAGCTAAGTAGCTACGGCTGTTTACGGGTTTTTCAACAGCGCGGAGCCGGAACTCCAATTCCGACACCCTCGCCTCCAAAGCTACAAAAATGCTACATTTATTACACGTACTATTATCACTAAAGGTGGCAAAGGAGTAACTAAACATCTGACACAGAGAGCAAGAGATAGGAGACGGAGAAGCAGAGACAGAAGTAGCCATAGCCTTGCTGAGGCTAAGCTAACTGGATGAGCAAACTGTTCAACACCAAATAAACTGTGTGCGAACTCAAATGGTTCCCTAAAAGCTAGGTGGAACAACAGAAAATGTGTGTTTTAGCGTGCTTATGTGCTACAGTAACTCAGAGATATCCTAGTACAGAGAAATTAAATCAGTTTTAGCAAGCCCCAAACACCAAACAGCTTCACGGAGTGCAACACTGAAAACAGGAAACAGGAAACGCCTTACCGCCAGGTGCAGCCAATCAGCCTTTCAGACACTTTGACAGATCCTCACATACTCTACCCCAAAATTCCTGGACAGGTAGACAGGACCACAGTGCATGAATATAATTGTCAGGAATGTTGTTTGTGCAGTGTGTACATGCGTCAGACGACACAAACCCCATCTTGAATATCCGATGACCTGTATAGTGTACTCTGTGTAGAATTTTGTACTGAATTAATTGTAAATTGGGGTGTCTGATCATTTTAAAGGTTTTTAAACAAGTTTGGGACCGGAAGTTCTGGTCAAAGCTAACTGATAGATCCACCTCCCATTTTTCAATAGGGATTGCTATTCTATCGTCTATTTTGGACAGTGTCTTATATACTTTAGACAGTAGTTTGGGTGGTTTGAGATTATAGAAGTCTAATACCCTTGGTGGTGTTTGTAATTCTATTTTATTGAGCTTAAATTTTTGTTTGACTACAGATTTAATTACGTGATATTCTAAAAAGCTGTTATCCATTCCAAATTGGGAGACTATTTGATTAGATGGGATGAAGTCCAATCCTTCATATATGTGTTCCAGGTATAGGATTCCTTTATTTTTCCAGTCCGGAAGGTTCATCATTTGGTTATTTTGCAAAATATCAGGATTATTCCAGATAGGTGTGCGTCTGCATGGTACTAGTGAAGACTCTGTCATTTTAAGATACTCCCACCATGCTGTCAGAGAAGTGCTGATACTAATACTTTTGAAGCTTTCATGTTTTCTTATGCTTGAGCTAATAAATGGTAAGTCTGAAAGCTCTATCGTATTGCAAAGTGTCTGTTCTATATCTAACCAGGACTCATCTAGTGGGTTATCTTGCAACTATCTTGGTATATATTGCAGCCTGTTGGCTAAGAAATAATAATAAAAGTTGGGTAAATCCATTCCTCCTCTGTCTTTGGACTTCTGAAGCATTTTTAAGTTAATTCGTGGAGGTTTATCAGTTGCAACATTATCACAGACATAGAATCACAAAGTGCTTAACATAGAATGCTGTGTGTGAATGGGTGAATGACTGATTGTGTTGTAAAGCACCTTGGGGGGTTCCAGGAGACTACAAGGCGCTATATCTAACACAGGCCATTTTCCATTTCTGTTGTATTAACATTAGACATTTACTGGGTCAGTTTTGAAAAACAGGTTTTAATATTATAAAGCAAATCAATGCAGTTAAAAAAATGTCTAAAACTGAGTCAAATGTTGGAGAAGCAGATCATTCACATCCAGGGTCCGAAATTAAAATTTTTACTCACCGGCCAAGTTGGCCGGTAGATGATGAAAATCTACCGGCCAAGCATATTTTTTACCGGCCAAAATTCTAAATGATTTAGATCTACCTAAAGCATGTAATTCTATATTATGTTGATTCCAAACAGAGTGACAAAATAATTAAAACATCAATTAATAAGGAAAACAACTCTTTTGTCATTTTTACTATTTATTTATTTATAGAGATGTTTTTATGAACTCTTTCATTGAAATCTAGTCAGACTCCTTGTTTTCTCTGTCCATGAAGTCTGGCCTCCTGCTTCTGACACCGTCTTTGTGCCAAAGCATTACAGCCTCATTTGGGTCCTAGTCCTTGATCTCTGGAGAACACAGCTGCACCATGAGAATATCTGAAAGTGTGTCAGGGCTAGGGTTGTCACGGTAACCGGTGTAGCGGTAAACCCCAGTAAAAAAGTTGACAATAAATAATAACAGTCTTGTTTAAAAAAATATATATATATTATCTCGGTGGATTACCGTGGCTGCGGTGTAGGCGCGGTGACCCTTACCAGCCACCGTATCATCTGGAAGTTGCCGGCGGCACATGCGCACTTTGTTGTTTACGACCAAAACTTTCTTTAAGCTAAAGCTGAAATAATGGCAGGAGGAGACGGCAGCACTTGGGACATTTATTATCCCTCAAAGAAGACAAAGTCGGAAGTATGGGCATTTTTTGGATATTTGAAGAATGCCGAGGGACAGTTGTCTGTGAAAGGCAGCAACACTACGTGGCCATCATAATGTAGCCATTGTCTCACGACTCCGCCGTCTCCGGTTCGCCACTTTTCACAAAATCTTCTGGTTGCCACTGGTCCTGGTGGTTTTTCTTCCAGTTCGACGAGTTTTCTTTTGGAAGGCTGTCTGACTCCAGTTAAAAACCGCCACATTTCACCGCTAGTTTTAACACGAAGCTAACTGCTAACTTGATAAACTGATTGAATGGGATAGGTGGAAATGACGTTGGATGCGGCGTTCACGTTTCGCGTACGTTTGTGTAAGTTGCATGCAGGCGGGAGGAGTATCAGAAATCCATGGAAGATGACTGATAAACATAACTAATTTGGTGCAAACATTTACTCGCCAGGTGGCAGATAGAGCTCAAAAATTTACTTGCCAAATGGAGCAATTTACTCGCATTTGGCGAGTGGCGAGTGTTAATTTCGGACCCTGTTCACATCACAATGTCTGTTGAAACATGATTGCAACCATTGTTGCGTTTGGAGCTCATTTTCCATTTACTGTCCCTTTTAAAGGATTTTTAATGCAACAAGGTGAATTACTGTAGCTTTATGTGTGCACATTTGAATTTTGCAGTTTTGTTTGTCGACCCTTTTTAAGCTTTTCTGTTTATTCAGATGTGTTAGTTTGACATCATGTCGCCTTCCGATTTGCAGAAATAATTTTTGTGTCGCCACACGGTTCGCAGATCTGGACCCAGCTGAGTTTCTGCTCTGCTGTTTGTCCAAGAGGAGAAACTTAATTTTATCGTATTTATTTATTTATTTATTTTGTGATTGGCAGGTTAAACTCATCAAGGTCAGCTTGCTCTCCAGCTCTGCCTCTCAGTGTCGATTATGGTGGCAATATCTCTCCTGTTCACACACACACACACACACACACACACACACACACACACACACACACACACACACACACACACACACACACACACACACACACACACCTTCGCTGCTTCCTCAGCTTACACCCGGATCCAAAGATCGTGTCCTTGCCTCTTCGTCAGATTGCTGCAGAAGCTTTTGCACGTTTTCACGAGTGTGCTGCTGATGGCGTCGCCGCTGCTTTAAACTGCTGGATGAAAGTTTTGGCTGATGTCATTTGTGCTCTTCGTGGGATTTAAGCTTAAAGATTCCTGCTGGTTGGAATATTTTTGAATCTCTCAAGAAAATATCTGTTTTAGCTTGGATGAAAACTGCAGCCTGGAACATAAATGCACAACAAAACGGACAGCTCTCTTTATAAAGAGAGACGTAGAACAAATGTTGCTAAGGAATTGATGAGCAGAAGTACTGGAGGAGAAAATGTGAAAAACGCAGCAGAAAACTGGCGCCGTGTTCTTTGAAGCCTCACAAAAGGATGAGCGCAGATGGCAGCCAAAGAGCCACACAGACAAATACCCAGCTTCTCCTCCTCCTGGTTAATACCATGATGACTCGCACACTGACTTCTGAACATGCTATTTGTTATAGATGCATATTTAGCAGCGCATTTGAAACGGGGACGCCTCGCTGGTTTGTGCACATGATTGCGATGACGCTTGCTGTCACCACAGGCTGCAAGCTCGATATGTGATTTACAAGTGAGAACAGCTGGAAAGGCTGAGAAAGTCTGTGCTGTTTCACCGGCCGCCACCACAAAAGTACAGCAAATACGGAGCAGGGAAAATGACCAGGAATAGTGAGTTAGCACCCATGTTGATAGGGATTTGGTGGTTTTAGTTAGGACACCAATGCTGCTTCAGCTGCAGAAATTCTTTACTTAGAAATCTTTATAAACTATGATTTATTTGGCTATCAGATTTATTATTTTGCTCATCTTTTAAACCTTGAGCAAAAATCTATGAAATTGTTGATGTTATGTCCTTGACTATTTTCGCATCTGTTCACTCGCTCACTTATTTATGGTAAAGATGAGTGCTGATTGTGTCACATTAGATTATCATCTAACTAATCTGCTGTCATTTAATTATGATCAGTTTTAGGATTTTGAACTCATCAAACGTTGACTCGAATTTCATTAAAACAGCAATAAAATAAAGTTTCACTAAAGTTTTTGTCATTTAAGCCGTAAACTTTGTTGGAGGATGTAATTACTTGCATCCTGATTTCCATTTTTGTCTTAAATATTGTTGCTAAACTTAGATATTCTTGTGGATTTTAAAATCAGGTGTTTTGCCTTTATTTTTACACCTGTGGTTAAATTCATTTAAAACATTTTCTAAAAAAACACACACACACGACTCACACACAGAAAAAAGAAATAACTTTAAAGGGACTTTACGGAATTTTGAATTTTTATGCTCGCGATTGCCCCCTCAGGCCAAAAGCGTAACGGCAGCTTCAACAGTAGGCTCGTGTACGAGGCACACATGCTGTACGTGCACACTCCTTAACGAAAATAACAGCTGAGACAGTCCCTTGTGTGTGTGTGTGTGTGTGTGTGTGTGTGTGTGTGTGGGTGTGGGTGGCCCGGAGGACAGAGGACAGGAGATTGTGCAGCTAATTAATTAAATAATTTGGTTCTGTAGCTTTCTCTTCAGCACAGCCGACAAAGGTTTATGATGGGTCAGTCCTCCTGCATGCTCAGATCATTCCCTTCCCTTGCTTGAAAAATTGTTCCAAAATGAAAGTTGAACCCACATCTTTTTTATCTGTGAATTCAATGCCGTTCGGTGAGTCTCCAATTAAAATTTGGGCATCTTACTGTAAAAAAGTATACCATTAATGTAAAAAAGAAACTCTAAATAAACTATGTTCACACCCAGAATCAAACCCAGGTCTTCTGCACAAGAGTCCAACGTCTTACTAAGTGAGCTAAAGTGCCAGTGGCATCCTTTGTATCTGTAACTTTTACGTATATCGTTGATTACAGCTGAAACAATGTTCAAAGAACGGTTCGGAGCGAAAATGGCTATTTTGTTGCTAATTTGCAGGAAATATCTAGAAGAAAGTTCTACAGAAAGTAGCTAAGGGTCCTCAGAAATGTAGCTAGCTTTGTCACTAGGCGTTAGGAACAGCGACAAAGTGGCACTGCCTCTCTCTCTGCTGCTAAAGCTACGGATAGCAAATGCTACGGGCGATGCCTGAGCGTGAACGCGCATGAAGCAGCCTGCTCGACCCGAGCAGCTCTCTTCTTCTGTGATTTTACAGAAAAACAGGCAATCACAGTAAAAATGCCAGGGCTCATTCTACAGGACCAGGGCATTGCAGGAGAATGTATGAAGAAGACATTTATTATTTCTATACATGTTTTGGCTGTCAGACTTCCTTACAGTCCTTTAACTAAGATCACATTTTTGGCCTTCCTGCAGATTTTCCAGTAATTTTTCAGATATTTTTTTTCAATCGTGATCTTAATTTGGGGTTTTATAATTATTAATAAAAAAATTCATTCATTCATTCATTCATTCATTCATTCATCCATTCATTTATCTATAGAGTGCCTTCCTGCTGCCAACTAAGGCAGCCCAAAGCGCTGAACACAGCAGTGTAAAATTAACAAGCATTAAAATAATAAAGGATACATCATAAGGAGTAAAAAGTACTATACATGAATTCCTGTTAAGTACCTTAATAAAATCATAGATAAAAACTTAATTCAGCTAAAAACTACATGCACACAAAGATTAAAAACCAGGCTCATTAATTAAACAGACAAGAGTCAGTTAAAACAATCAGATCAGAGGCCTAACGGGGTGCCCATGAGTCTCTAGTGCATTTTTCATTTTGCTTTAAAAGCCCCAATGGTAGTTGTGTCTTAATTCCAGTGGAAAGCCATTCCACAATTTTGGGACAAAAACTCTAAAAGCTCGATCTCCGCGACTTGTACGTTTAGATCGTGGAACAACAAGTAAGTGTTTTTCGTAACGGCGATGACAAAAAGCCAATCAGCTGTTGGTTGTTGTTCTATAACGAACAAACCCAAGCATGCACAGGTAACATTTCACACTGATTCGTTTAGTCTCGTTATATTTGCTCCCACATCTTAATTCCACACATAGAAGCCGTTTTTGGAACTCGTTTAGGTCGTTGGCTTTATTGTGTTCACTGATCACATTTACATTTTACTGAATCGATTTAACGAACCATGAAATTCTCTTGTTCCTCGGGCGTGTTTCCTTTTGAGCCTTCTACATTATTTGCTGTTTACATTGTAACAACATGGCAGTTCACTGACCCCTCGGGATAAAACTAAATAACTTAGAATAAGCTGTTAGAATATTGTTTTTAGCTGGTGACTAAAGGGTAAAATGAGGGCAAAGGGTGTTGGAAACCTTTTGGATGAGCTGGGCCTTTTTATGAACGGATGAAGAACATTTTCACTGGAAGAGTCACAAACCCAAAACTAAATAAAAAACACATGAATGTAGAAATACAAATGAGCCAGTCCGCTCTGACCTTTACGGAGTCTAGAAAATAAATGCAGATCTATAGATAGATTATATATTCAGTAAATATGGGAGAAAAATGGATTCTCCCTTATCTGAGAGGGCTGGACTCACACTCTCCCTGAACAGGAGATCCAGCAGTGATTGTTCAAATCACATCATCTGAAGACGATGAAAACGAAACACGATGAATCAGGAATGGTAAAATGAGTTCAGGTCAGTTTCAATTTGAATTTCAGTCAACTTGAAGGTTAATGACATTTTTAAGGGTTGGTGTCTTTGTGTTATTTAGTTTAAATCCATCAGCATTTGACCCTTGCAAGGGTGATGGAGGGGGCACGGGAGGTTGCCCAACCAATCCACATGTGTTTTGTGGATTTGGAGATGGCTTATGACCGTGTCCCCAGGGGCACCCTGTGGGGGACGCTCCAGGAGTATGGGGTGGGTGGCTTTCTGTTAAGGGCCATTCAGTCCCTTTACCAGAGGAGCGTGAGTTTGGTCCGCATAGCCGGTAGTAAGTCGGACCTGTTCCCGGTGAGGGTTGGACTACGCCAGGGCTGCCCTTTGCCACCGGTTCTGTTCATCACTTTTATGGACAGAATTTCTAGGTGCAGCCGTGGTGTGGAGTGTGTCGAGTTTGGTGACAGGAGAATCTCGTCTCTGCTTTTTGCGGATGATGTGGTCCTCCTAGCTTCATCCAGCTCTGACCTTCAGCTCTTGCTGGGTAGGTTTGCGGCCGAGTGTGAAGCGGCTGGGATGAGGATCAGCACCTCCAAATCTGAGACCATGGTTCTCGACCGGAAAAGGGCGGCTTGCCAACCCCGAGTCGGGCGAGAGGTCCTACCTCAAGTGGAGGAGTTTAAGTATCTCAGGGCCTTGTTCACGAGTGAGGGTAGGAGGGATCGGGAGGTCGACAGGCGGATTGATTCGGCGTCTGCAGTGATGCGGACGCTGAGCTGATCTGTCGTGGTGAAGAGGGAGCTGAGCCAGAAAGCCAGGCTCTCGATTTACCGGTCGATCTACGTCCCAATCCTCACCTATGGTCATGAGCTTTGGGTAACGACCGAAAGAACGAGATCGCGGATACAAGCGGCCGAAATGAGTTTCCTCCGTAGGGTGGCCGGGCTCAGCCTTAGAGATAGGGTGAGGAGCTCGGACATTTGGGAGGGACTCGGAGTAGAACCGCTGCTCCTCCGGATCGAAAGGAGTCAGTTGAGGTGGTTTGGGCATCTGGTCAGGATGTCTCCTGGACGCCTCCCTGGGGAGGTGTTTCGGGCATGTCCTGCTGGCATGCGTGGAGTTGCGTGTTCTCCCCATGCATGCGTGGGTTTCCTCCGGGTACTCCGGTTTCCCCCACAGATCACAACATGCCCTATAGGTTATAAATTGTAAGTCGCTTTGGATAAAAGCGTCCACTAAATACATAAACTTAAACATCAAAAGTTGGTATCAGCCTTCAAAATCCAAATCAGTGCATCGTCTTTTCTTTTAACCTGTGGTGGAACAAAAGTTGACAGAAAATGCTGAAAAATCTTGAAGAGCATTTTAATGTTCTTTAAAATGGTGGAAAAACATCACCTAAGGTCAAAAAGTTACTTTGGTTATCTTTCCAGGTTTTCAGATAACTAGCAGGTGTTTAACCCTCCCACTGTCCTAATGGGTGTGACCCCGCGAGGAAAGTTGACCCTTGAGCAGGGTTGATGGTTTATACCTTAAGGTCCACGTGGCAGGGGGGAGGAGTGAGCACCACCTCACCCCTGCCACGTGGACCTAAAACATAAATCCTGCTCAATGGTCAACTTTCTTCGCGGGGTCACCCGTAAAGACAGTGGGAGGGTTAAAAATACTAAATCAAGGGAAGTGGGCAGGCTTCCCTAAAAACACGCAGTTTTGGAGTCACGTGCCTCATTACGTACCTCAAGGAAAACTTAGAGGAAGACGAGCTTGACTCAAGTTACTTTTAGTGACCGAGGTAACACCGATTCAACTAGTTTAACGATGGTTAATGTTTGAGTATGTTGGGGTTGTGGCAGCTCCCATTTGTCTGGACATCGTGTTCATCGATTTCCACAACAGACAAGTATCGAGATCAGATAAACGTAGAGGCGACGGCTGGGTCTTTCTATCAGCACAGGTGTAACTGTGGGCCGCCATGTTGGCCGGGGCACCAGTCGCCCCCAGTGCATTCACTGGGCTGGAAAAGTCAATAGTAATCCCACATAATCTGTTTTCAGTAGTACTCCGTAGATCGCACATAAACAGGAATAGCTTTTCACTCAGCGTTAACTCCGATTAGGTTTTGGAGTGAGGGATCCATCCAATATGGCGGCCAAATGGAAACACTCCAGCTCTCAATGTCACCTGTACACGTTTCGTTTTGGTTTCATCTCTTTTTCACCTCTTGTGGCCACTAGCTGTTTGTTTCATAAAAATATTTCAATCGTTCTGATTTCAAAAGTAAACTTTCTTCTCCTAAAGTAGGCCAGCTTTTTATTCTGATTGCAGTTTGAATGTGGGACTACTTTCTTTTTAAGCGTAATGAAAAAGTAGTAAAGCGGCTCTCACGTGATCGTTTTAGACCAATGCGGTGCTCGCATTTAGTAAACAGGAAGCCAACATGGCCGTGTACTCTTAAGTGTGAAAAAAGCAGAGATTATGATTTATTTACATTAGAAAGTCATAAATTAGAAAACAAAAAATATTTTTTATGGAAGCATCATTGATGTAATATGTGAGGGGAAAAGATTCTGTCAAATTATATTTAACCCTCCCACTGTCCTCATGGGTGTGACCCCGCCAGGAAAGTTGACCATTGAGCAGGGTTGATGGTTTATCCCTTGAGGTCCACGTTTGGAGGGGTGAGGTGGTGCTCGCTCCTCCCCCCTGCCACGTGGACCTTAAGGAATAAACCATCAACCCTGTTCCATGGTCAACTTTCCTGGTGGGGTCACACCCATGAGGACAGTGAGAGGGTTAAATAAAAAATGCTCTCACCAGTTAGCGTTTCCAAGTCTGTGTGCATTTTGACGTTCCCACGCTTCAGCAGCTCTTCCTTCACCATTTAAATTAATTATCCCTGTTTAGCCTGCTCCCATCAACTCTTGCTGCTGGCTCAAAGCTGCATGGCTGTGCACTTTCAGTATGTGACATTAATGTGTGTTCATATTCAGAATCTGGAGCTGCTTCCTGCTGCTGCTGCAAATCCTGTTTTTTTCTTCTGAACAGAGTCAGGAAGGTTTTCCTTGAGCGACGTCACTTCCCGTTTCCAGGAACAGGTGCCGTTTTTAGACGGATGAGCTAGGAGAGCCCAGTCGGGACAGTAATAGCACCTTTTATTTCAAATATCTTCCTTTTTTAAATGAAAGTATAAAGTTTAGACCTGTTACAATATAAGGGCTTCAACACGTGTTTAACATGGAAGACGCCCTTTAACTTCTTAAGTTCTGGGTCAATTATTTATCCTTTTTTATATAATTTTAAAGAGGTCTCTTAATGAGGAACCATTTTTACTCAGTATTTGTAAAAACGATCGGTCGATGAGTTTACACGCAGGCTGAACATGAAAATAGTCTCCTACATCGATCTCCTGCATCAGCTTCTGATAGAAAATAAACGGTGAAATTCTATAGGAAAGCCTGACAGATCTACGTCACTCTGTCACTTAACATTCATGGACTCACCCATCTCGACTCATGACGGGAAAGGCTGTTGGTTAGCATCCAGCAGAGAACATCTCAGCTGGCAGAAGCTAACTGTTAGCATTAGCGACTACACCACACAGCAGAACTCCTTGAGGCTTGTGTAACTTGTGGAGATAAAACAACAAAGTTGCAAAGCAGTCGGTGGTGGTCACGTTGATGTTAGCCAATCAGAGGCAAGATGTCTAAATATCAGGATATAAGACAAAATCCTGCCGTCTGAAGCTATGTTCTCCTCTGGCTGAGTTTTCTGTGCTGAAACTGGTGCACCAGAGCTTCTTTCCCCAGACTTACAGGGCGTTTATTCCTACTAGAGAAAGCTGCAAATTTATTGAACGTACGAGTGTCCCACTAATAAACTCCTAGTTGTTTGGGATTATTAGAACCTCAGAAAGTAAAAAATATATATACATAAATAAATAAACAAGAAATGATTTGAATAAATATAATTCATAAATCAAAACTTAAGGTTAAACTTACAATAATTTTTAAAGATCCAACATCAAAAATAAGATCAACTAAGTGACATCAACAGGTTAAACAGAAAAAGGAAAAAAACTCCAAATGTGGAAAAAGGCAGAAGGGGAATCCACATGTTGGGTTAAAAAAGAATAAATATATAATTAAATAAAGAAAATGTCATCACGGTGGCACAGGCATTAACTGCTTGACTCGTAATCGAAAGGTTGCAGGTTCGAGCCCCGCTCAGTCTGTCGCTGTTGTAACGGAATGAAATGACTGTTTTCCCCCTCCTCTGCACAGGACTAGTCTGCATGAGATATGGTCTCAAGGTCTCATGCATTCCTTCTAACCTGCTTATTTTCAGCTCAACAGAAGAATGAAGAATGAACTATTTTCTTTTAATTAATCAAAGAACTCTATTTTAATAAAGCTAATCCAACAAAGTGTTAGACAATAAATAAGATGTGACCGACCTGTGAAATCAAAATATTAATTACTTTATTATAATCCTATAGAATATATTAAGTAATATGACTTTAAATGTTCCAACAGGACTCATTTCACATAGCGTATATTAATGTCGATGGTTAAAAGACATAACGCATTACTTTCACTGATCCAATCAGAATCTGCCAGATCTGACGGAGGCGTGGTTTTGGTGGTGTTTGGTAAAACCTGTCAACTTTTTATTCGACCATGAACAAAAACATCTGAAGTATAAAACTATGCCCACGTCATCTCTAACGCCAGTTCAAAGCGTTCCGGAGAAAGTGTCGGAGTGGCCAATCCGTAACTTTCCTCTTTAACCGAAAGAACCACGACAAGCTGGAAAAATTGTTTTTGTTCCAACTGCTGCAACGGTTCCTTTCAAAATAAAAGCTGAACCCTCAAGACGCATGCTCGGGCCTCGTCACCAACAAATTGTTGCGACCCGGAACAATTTGGGGCGACGGTGGCACAGGAGTTAAGTGCTCGCCTCGCAATCGGAAGGTTGCAGGTTCGAGCCCCGCTCAGTCTGTCGCTGTCGTTGTGTCCTTGGGCAAGACACTTAACCCACGTTGCCTGCTGGTGGTGGTCGGAGGGACCGGTGGCGCCAGTGCTCGGCAGCCTCGCATTTGTCGGTGCGCCCCAGGGCAGCTGTGGCTACATTGTAGCTCATCCCCACCAGTGTGTGAATGTGTGTGTGAATGGGTGAATGACTGATTGTGTTGTAAAGCGCCTTAGGGGGTTCCAGGACTCTAGAAGGCGCTATATCAAATACAGGCCATTTACCATTTACCATTTACCGGAAGTATCCCACAGACTGGATGGTGCTATTCCTACCGGCTCGGTTCCAGAGAAGGTCAAGCTAGACCTCGACATTCCTGATCTAAAGGGGACTTCCTGAAGGGTAGGTAGACCGGCAAATGGCGTTGAATGTGTTTATGAATCTCCTAACCAAAGCTTAATGCGAAGACATCACCTTCAGTTCCCATCAGAACTAATTGCAGCTTCGGATTTGTTGGTTCTGATCAACATCACACGTCATCCATTCACCGTCTCATCCATTTTAGTTACACCATACATTTAGTTTTAAAGTCAGTCTAGTTTAATTTATTGGTAATAAAATTCTTAACTTTTAAACTTGACTCTCTCTCTTCTGTTGTCTCTGAGCGAATACGAAGCGGTTTTCTAATCCCTGCATTAAAAAGGTCCAATCATCTGGTTTAAATAACTCACAGATCCGTAAGGTGGATTTCATATTTCCTATGGAATCCTACGCCTTATGGCTCATTAAATAACATGTAATTTAAATCATAACACTGTCATTGTGTCCTTGGGCAAGACACTTAACCCATGTTGCCTGCTGGTGGTGGTCAGAGGGACCGGTGGCGCCAGTGCTCGGCAGCCTCGCCTCTGTCAGTGCGCCCCAGGGCAGCTGTGGCTACATCGTAGCTCATCCCCACCAGGGTGTGAATGGGTGAATGACTGATTGTGTTGTAAAGTGCGTTGGGGGGTTCCAGGACTCTAGAAGGTGCTATATCAAATACAGGCCATTCACCATTTACCATTCCAGCCAATCTCACAAGTTAGGTGATGCAGAAAAAAAGGATCTGCTCGGATCGTAGTGTTCATGTTGCGCAACAAAACATTGCATTAAGAAAGAAGTCACGAGAGGAAATGTCAAGTCCATATGTTCCTGTGTGGTACTAAAGTTTCACTCATCCCAACACTTTTATTTGACTTTTATTAAAAACATCTGATTGATTTGTGTTTTGATGTTCTTTCAAACTCCCGGGGGCTGTGGGACTCCGTCCTCCAACCACCTCCAGCGCTGGTTCAGGGAGGGTCCAGCAGCTCTTTACCGAGGCTCTGTG